>NC_085005.1:7295787-7300787 GCF_963854185.1 Sardina pilchardus | reverse complement strand
ACTGTTGACATACTGTACTGTACAAAGCCTCCTCTGTGTTGTTTAATGTTTCATTCTGCACTCTCATTTGAGCCTCTCTGTCTCCCACCTCAGTTTGTGTGGGGGTTAGAGTCAGGACTGGACAGGTCAGGACTCTTCACAAAATGTATAGATAGACCAATCGGAGGGGCCTTCCGGTCAACAATCAGCAGGGGTTGATCACTGCTCTCAAATGTGATCATTTGGAGAATGTGTTGGTTCTTTGCTTCAGGCATAAATGCCATGGTTTTGACCTGTCATATGACAGTGTGTGTGTGTGTGTGTGTGTGTGTGTGTGTGTGTGTGTGTGTGTGTGTGTGTGCTCGTGTCTGTGTGTGTCTGTGTGTGTGGTCATCCAGCCTTGGGACGCCATTTTAGGGTTTCCTCTATGAAAAGCTCTTTCACTGCCATTGCTGGCAGACCCCAGCAGGAGGAGATGGCAGGTGCTGCGTGCCTTTTTACGCTCGCCTCCCTTCTCCACATCCCACTGGCTCTGCACAGTGACATTCTACATCCTGGCACTTGGCAGATGGGATAGCGTTGGTTCCCAGGCTATTCCGCTTCACCGTAACGTGACATTTCCGGTTGAGTGGCGCCCCTGTAGACAAAGGGACACGTTTGACAAACTACCTTATTGGAAAGGTGGCATCCTGTGACATTGCCATGTTTGAAGGTCTGTGGAGTATGAGCCATTCTACTGTCGGTGCCGGTACGTTACCCACAGTGGGGTTTCTCTCTGAGCGTTTTACCTTTTGGCTTTACCTTTTTTGCTGATACATATTTGGTTCTATTAGGTTCTAGTATGGTAAGTATTCTACTTGGTGCAGTAATCTGGTGGCAGATTCAGTTCATCTTATTGGAAATGAGGCTTGAGTCGTCACTGGCATATCAAAAATGCTTGCACATATTTAGCATGTTGTATGCTGTTGTGACTTGTGGTGGAGAACTCACTGCAGACAATCTGGCCTGTCTGTCTCGACATTGTGACCTGTTTGTCTGGTTTTGTCTGTAGACCACAGCTCTGTGAGTGTGTGTGTGTCTGTGTGTGTGTGTGTGTGTGTGTGTCTGTGTGTGTGTGTGTGTGTGAGAGTGAGTCTGTTGGCGTGTGTCTGATTATTATTTTCAGGCGTGTATCTGGATTCGATTAGTGCTGTCTGAGGCCCGAGATGTCTGTCCTCTGCGTCTCTGGTGTTTTCCATGCTCTTTGGACATTCCATCAAGTCACCACTTCAAAGCCTTCAGTGCTGTTCAAAGACTGAGGCCCTGCATGAAAAGAAATCCCTTTCCGATCCCTCCTCCATCTCAATGCGCTACATGCTACAGTACATGGCCCAGACCACAGACAGACTTTTTTTTGCATCCAGTCAGTTGGTTAAAAGATGCGGAGTGGGTTTTCAGCCGTTTATGTAAGAGTTCTGTTAATTTGTAATTACATCTAGTATGATTACCTAATTTAATTTAATGTCAATTCAATTTTGATGTCATTTGGGAATTACTGTGTGAAAACATTAAAATTTAAAAAAATTCAATCAGACTAATCACACAGTTCTTTTTCGAAAAGTCACCCTGTTGAAATGGGCAAGAAAAAGCCTTCTTGTGTCTTTTCAAAGATAGCTTTGCGAGACATCTCTTCAGCAAGTCATAACTGAGATGTCAGCCTCGGCTATTCAATAGCCGTCCAGCTCACTGGTGATAGAACATGCTCCTTTTGTCCGCGCTTCTCTAGTTCGACCACTTTTGCGCTTTTATCAAAGCCAAACTTTTTTACTTTTGTAGTTTGACTGCTTTTGTGCTTTTTCGTCGAGGCCGCGGCTCACCGCGCTGAATGTCAGAGACGCGGGCGAGAGCTGTCAGAAAGGACACACTTTTCTTGTGGCCGCGGGCTTTTTATCGGCGCCGGAGTCGCCTCCGCATAGCCGGCGTAATGATCGCATGGTCTTTCTCTCTCTGCCTTGTGGACATCAGCACATTTTCAGATCAATCGCTGGCCCATTGATTTTAAAGATCCCATCTCCGCCGACTCGTTTGGTTGCGGCTAGCCAATCACACGCCGCCGCCACCGACGCCGCCGGCCCTGCCCGCAAAGGGCTTTCTCGGTTTCTGCCCGTTAGTCATGAAACAGTCGATAAAACAGCCCTGCTCCTAGGGACCACTTCATGTTTTATTGTCATTCGTTCAACTTTGCCACTGCGGCGCGCAAATCAATTAAGACGCTTCTTCGGGCGCCGTTAATCATCTCACACACACGAGAGAGAGAGAGAGAGAGAGAGAGAGAGAGAGAGAGAGAGAGAGAGAGAGAGAGAGAGAGAGAAGGATCCTCCGTTGACCTTGGCATGACACGTGGGCTGCCTTTTTATGTACTCCTGCACGTTAAGGTGGTTCCATTCATTAACGTTCCTCTTTTTTTTTCTCATGGCTCGCCGGTAGGCCTACTCTCTCTCTACGTCATGACTTTCATCTCCCCCCCACACACACACACACACCCTCTCCTCCAACCCCTCCCCACCCGTGTCAAAAGGGCCGCGATCGTCTGCTGGCAATTATCCACGCAAGAGATCCATCCAGCGGGACCGTTTTCTATTTCTCCCCTCTAGCGTTTAGCATGTAGCAGAGGGCCGGCCTCACAGGTGATTTCGTGCGGAGCCGAGACGCGGCCATTCAAATTCGATGTGACAGACCATTGATACGTTCCCTTGGCTGTGGATGAAACGACGCTGGGATCTTTTAAAGAAGCCTAACCAAAGAAACCTGACGCTCAGGCTTCAGCAGGGGAAAAAATATCCACTAACGGAGTCCTGCTTTCCTACATCAAAACACAGCCCCTGACACTGTTCATGCATATATAGACCCTTTCAACATGACAAAAAGCAATGCTTGAACGTTCTATTTTGTTCCCAAACTAGCGTTAAGATAATATATGGAATGTTAAAACGGAAAACGTGTGGGAACAACTGTGACACTGATAATGGAACTCTCTTGAAACGATCTATACATACACCTGTGGGAACATAGAAGCAATTTCAAACACTTCTAACAAAGACGTTTGAAAACTGCTTAAACTCGAGAGCCGTTGTAGGCTTTACATGTGTTCTCTTGTTGCGTGTTGTCTCACGTCCGTGCCCCTGTGTGTGTGTGTGTGTGTACGGATGCGCGCGCTCGTGTGAATTATGATCGACGTGTGCTTCCACTCCTGTCCACTCCTGTCCACTCGTGTTGTGTGGTGCGGTGGCGGCGGTGCGTGTGGACAGAACTCCGCAGGGGGAGAGAGAGGGAGCGGAGAGGAGAGGAGCGTGCCAGGGAGCGGGCCTCTCATTAACGCCAGGCCTCGCCACGCTCCTGCAGCACTCTTTTATTGAGCCGTCGCTGTGAGGAAAAGCTCCTGTCAGCCCCCCCCCCCCCCACACACACACACACACATACACACACACACACACACACACACACACATACACACACACACCCCAACCCCCACCTGGAGAGCAGTGCGGCAGCTGGGGTGTATATATATGACAGGTCGTTATTGATAGTTAAACCCTGTTTTGCATGTGTACACTCCATTAATTCAGAGCAAATAAAGTGGGCTACACCCATAAAGCGTAATTCCCCGGCAGTGGCAGCGGCGACGCAGAGTAAATGGCCAGGATGAAACACACTCCCGTGGAGCCCTCTCTCCCTCTCTCCCTCTTTCTCTCTCTCTCTCTCTCTCTCTCTCTCCCTCACTCTCTCTCTCTTTCTCTCTCTTTCTCTCTCTCTCCCTCTCTCTTTTTCTCTCTCTCTCCCTCTATCTCTCTCTCTTTCTCTCTCCCTCTCCCTCTCTCTCTCTCTTGCGTGCTGTGCCGTGGTGTGAGTGCTTTAGGAGGGAGGGAAGGGACAGGGCTGCTTTTGGCTTTGAGCTATACCTGCTGTTGCGAGCTATCCATCAAGGCATACTCAGAGGCAGTCTTCAGGTACATGTTCTCCTAATCAATCTCTCTCTCTCTCTTTCTCTCTCTCTCTCTCCCGTCTTTTTTGCTCTCTCCCTCCCTCACTCGTACAGTGTTATTCTCTCCCATGGTTCACACATCCACTATTTCTAACTCAGTCACTGCCCTTCACTCTTTTTCTCTACCTCATTTTTAATCTCTCCTCTCTGGGCATTGCTCTACCTCTCTCTCTCCCCCTCTTGTTCATTCTGTCTCTGTCTCTCTCTCTCTCTCTCTTTTGCTCTTTCCCTCTTTTTCATTCTCTCTCTCTGTCACTCTTTCCCTCTCTTATACACACACACACACAGAGATCTGTTTGATATATTGTTCCCCCCCAAAAAAAATTACAAGGACTAAACTACTCTCAGCCCCCCCCCCCCCCCCCCCCCCCCACACACACCACCGAATGTTTTATCTCGTCAGGTGGCGAAATAAAAAAGGAGAGATCTGAACGTCTCCACTTTCATCTCACTTTGTTGCGCTGGCGCTGAAATCAGTCCCATCACTTGACGGCCCACGTCACTCCTGTGACGGACGACGATTAAAAGCACCGCCATCGACACACTCGCCGTCTGGCTGCTGAGCGCTTGAGTGAAAGACAAAAGAAAGACAGAGAGAGAGAGAGAGAGGGAGAGAAAGGGATGGAGAAAGAGTGAGAATGAGAGTGGGGCCAAAGATGAAAGACCAAAGAGAGAAGAAAAGTGTGTGAAAGAGAGAGGGGGGTTTGACATGTCGTCTGTGTTTGCAGGGTAACGGGATGACTCTGATGGACGGTGTGTACGGTCAGGCGGTCTACCCGTTCGCCGAGAGCACCAGGCGCGTGCCGCTGCGTCCGGAGAGCTTCCTGCACCGAGACACGCAGCTGCCGGTCAGCAAGAGGGACTTCATGGCCGTGCTGGGCAGTCTGAGCAGGCTGCTCCTGCGGGCCACCTACAGCGATGATGAGGGCGCCATCTACAGGTAGACGCACACACTGCGCAGTGCGCACGGCTCAGCCCCGAGGCACAACAGCCACTCACT
>NC_085005.1:7258287-7285787 GCF_963854185.1 Sardina pilchardus | reverse complement strand
CTGCCCCCTCTCTCTCTCCCTCTCTCTCTCTCTCTCTCTCTCTCTCTCTCTCTCTCTCCCCTGGCCCGGCCGACACCTCGTCTGTCAGTTCAGAGATGACGCAGAGAGTGCGAGGGACACGAGAATGACGGGACTTGTGCGTTTCTCGCCCGTTTTTGCGATTCTGTTTGTTTATTTTACTTGTCTTTGTCTCTGGCCCGCTGCCGCCGTCACCCAAAAACGCCTCAGCTTCAGCCCCACGTGCCAGCTGGGCCGGGACGGGGAGTTGGTGTGTGACCAGTGCCCGCCGGGATTCGCTGGACCTCGATGCGACAGGTGAGTTGACCAGAGCGTCAGTGAGGCCTCTGGAGTTGCTTTTGCCAGAGAATTAGCGTGGATATAAATATGTGTGTGTGTCTGTGTCCATATATCTATCTAGCTGTCTATCTGCCTGCCTGTCTGTCTGTCTGTCTGTCTGTCTGTCTGTCTGTCTGTCTGTCTTTCTATCTATTTGTGTCTGTCTGTTTGTCTGTCTGTCTGCCGACACACATTTCAATGACATGTTGTGATGTCTATCTGTACCTGTCTATGTATCTGTCTATCTATCTATATATCTGTCTATCTATCTGTCTATCTATCTATCTATCGGTCTGTCTATCTATCTGTTTATCTATCTGTGACTGTCTGTCTGTCTGTCCGTCTGCCTGTCTATCTACCTATCTGTTTATCTATCTGTGACTGTTTGTCTGTCTGCCTAGACAAATGCCAATGAGATGTGGTGGCATACAGTGAGAGATATCTTAGTGCACTCCTCTTACTGGCCCCTTCCACTTCACAGTATCTCTGTCTGTCTGTCTGTCTGTCTGCAGCATTGTTTGTTGGCTAATGTTCTAGAGGTCGATGCAGACTCTTTTCATCGATTAAGCTTATTCATGCTGTGAATGGTCCAACCCCCTTGAAATGTTCTTCTGTAAATTTGAAAAGTACACAAAGAATAGGTGACGCGTTAGAAGCAAGAACAAGAAACACACGTCGAGCGCATATCGAAGCGAAGTTTGCGCAAAGTGGCTCTTCCTTGGACAGCACTTGGCGAGCGCTTTGTTGGGACACAAAGGCTTGTCAGCGGAGGTGTTGTGCGGATGATTGTGGGGGGTGATGCGTCATCACTCAGGCTGACCTCTCCCGGCTGATTCTCTATATAGACTCTGCTGTTTCTCCCCCGTGTTCATATTGTCATTATTTGTGCAGCACAGTACAGTGCTGCGTGCGTGTGTGCGTGCGTGTGTGCGTGCGTGCGTGCGTGCGTGCGTGCGTGCGCGTCTGTGCATACGTGTTTGTGTGCTAGGACCACACTGCCAGGATGTGTGTCTTGTGCGATGGGTGGTCTGCACTGTGCCTGACTGTGAGCCCCACTCGCCGCGCTGCGTCTTGTCTGCCGCGCGTGCTCTTTAGAGAGATAAATGGAACGGATCGGCGGAGATTAAGAGGGAGGCCGCCGGTCGATTCTCCGAAGATTAACCCCAAATTAGGTTTAATTGAACGTAATTATAAGCGGATCCCTCTCGCATCGAGCGGCGCGCGGCGTTATTGGCAGGGCATCATCGATCGGCGGGGGAAACTCTCGAGCGGCGTCCGGAGCGTCTCCGATAAGAGGCCGGCAGTGGCCGGCCGCTCTTCATGCGTGTCACGGGCGAGAGGCGGCGCGGTTGACCACCACAGGGCCACCGCAGGGCAATCGGATTCGGCGCTGTGGCCATATGGCAGGGATTCGTTACTGAAGGAGTCTGATGATGAAAGACTCTGAACTTTTAACTGAGGGCCTGTGTGCAGCACTCTCCAATGCCCGCAAGACACACACAAACACACACACACACACACACACACACACACACACACACAAACACAATGAGATATTCTCATTCCACGCCTCTCCAATTTGTAAGCAAAGAAAAACAAAAGTCTGTCTCAGAGGATGTTACCCAGAAAGATTGATCGCCTCGCCTCGCAGTGGTGCCACAGTTTTTGCAATCAAGGTCCCCTGAACTTCATTAGTGTCAAAGACAAATTAGTTTCTTTGTGTTCTCTTCTATTTTTTTTGTTTAGTTTTTTATTATTGTCCACTGTACTGCTTGAAAATGAGGAGCAAGCTTTAGTTAATATGGTAGGCAGGAGGGGGGCAGAGTGGTAGGTGGTGGACAGAGAGGAAGAGAGAGAGAGAATGAAAAGAGAGTAGAGAGAGAGAGAGAGAGAGAGAGAGAGAGAGAGAGAGAGAGAGAGAGAGAGAGAAAAGGGAGAGACATCAGTGCCAGTCCCCTGTTTAAGCTGGCAGAGGGTGAGGCTGGAGCTGGCCACCAAAATAAATAGGAGCCAGTTGGGGGTGGGGTGGGGGGTGGTTGGGGGGCACGCAGACCCCCGGCTGTGACCCTCGCCCCCGCAGACAGATGGAGATGGGCTGCTGCGGGCATTGGTGCCCTCCCCATGGTGACACAAGGGTTGGGCACGCACGCATGCACCTCCTGCACCGGGTCTACAGACACTACAGGGACAGAGGAGAGGGAGGGAGGGAGAGAGAGAAAGGAGGGAGAAATAGAATGAGAGTGAGGGAGGAGAAGAGAGAGAGAAAAATAGACTTTGGGGAAAGAGAGAAAGACAGAGGGGGAGAGGGGAGAGAGAATGAGAGAAAGAGAGGAGGGGAAAGAGAGAGGATAAAGGGGGAGAGAGAGAGAGGAGAGGGAGGGAGAGAGGAGGGGAGGAGAAGGGAGACATAGAATGAGAGAAAGACAGAGTGAGGGAGGAGAAGAGAGAGAAGAAAGGAGTTAATGGAGATAGAAAGACAGAGCAAGAGAAAAAGAAGGGAAGAGAGACAGAGAGAAAGAAGTGGAGAAAGGGGAAGAGAGATTGAGATAGAGAGGGGTAGAGGGGTAGGGAGGGGAAAGAGAGAGAGAGTCACGGACAGAAACACTGAGAAGAGAAGAGAAAGAGGGAGTAAAGGAGAGAAAGAAAGAGAGAAGCAGACAGAGACAGAGAGAGAACGAGTGCAAGGCTCTACGGATGAGACCAGGATGGCAGCCCATTTTGGGGACAAAATGGGACCCATCCATCACCACCTCTCCAGAGACCCCCATGAAAGAGACCGTTAAGGACGTCAGTGATACACACACGCACACACACAAACCCACACACGCACACACACACACACACACACACACACACACACACACACACACACACACACACACAGACACACACACACACACACACACCCACACACACACAGACACACACACACACACACACACATGCGGGGATACAAACTTTAACATTGCACTCACACTCACATATTGCACTCAGTCATACAGACACACATACACACACAAACACACACACAGACCCTGGAGTTGTGTCGGTGTGGGGGGTGGGGGGTGGGGGGTGCAGGCTGGCACTGCCTCGGCTTGCTGATCAGTAATAAACCCACAACGGGCTGGCAGGGGGCCAGAAAAGCCTGGCAGTCGCCCAGTGCACAGGCCCTTAGCAGGTCAATGTACAAAAGGGGGAACTGCAAAAATAGAAACACAACTGATCACTGTCACACATATAGTTTAGTTTAATGTAGTGTTTCTCATTGTCGTATTCTTTAAGGACATATTTTATGCTAGCTCACTTTGTAAATGTCGACACTCAAGTACAATACATCGATATATATGAGGGTGAACTGTTTGTATTGTTGAACGTAGTGTATGGACCAAAAGCAGTGATTGGAACAAGTTTTAGAAATATAACTTGGCAAATTGTTGTGCCTCTGAGATCTTGAAACATCTCTTGCTCACCACAAGATGAATAATCATCTTGCAAAACAGCAGAATGCTGTTCCCTGAATCTGTCGGGGCATATGGCGTTACAAAAGCAGTCTCCGCAGTAGCTTCGTACCCCACCGTTCTTCATGGAAAAACAAGCCGAAAACAGGTAGAGGGAGGATACTCCCACGCTGCACTTCGCCGCGGCAACCTGTGATGTGTGGGAGTTGGAGAGGAGTCGTGAGCGTGACACAAGTTCGTAACAACCTGGGCTATCGACCGACGGAGGAGTGAAGAGACATTGACCTCTGCGATGCTTCACTGCAAAATGTGTTCACCGCTGAAGAACATCGAGACCTCTGTCAAAAAGGGCTTGTTTGCCTTCATTTTGCCTATTTATTTATCTGTCTATTCATTTTGAAGAAAGCATACTTGACATAGCAGCCTTCACTGAAAATGAAAGGACAAAAAATAAATAAATAAATAAACAACCTTCCACTGCTCTCAGATAGCTGCATCAGCTGTCACTGCAGGGCTACGGGATAGAGAGAGCCCATGTTTTGCTTGGCTGCCAGTCACCCGTCAACACATGCTCGTATGCTGGCGCGGGGCCCTCGACAGGCCCGGGCCAAGGCGCCTCTTGAAACGTTTCCTGTTTTAACGCCGGAGAGGAAAGGACGGAGGATGTGCTTGACGACACCGGCCCGACGAGGGTATTTATAGTCTCCGGAGGCTGGACTGGCCGGGACCTCAACACCTGGCCCCGGCCATCAGTGTTTACTGGAGACCTTTCTCCCTTTCTCGCCCCCAGGCCCGGCCCGGCCCGCGTCTGGGAACACAAGAGGAGCCCGAGAGAGTTAATGAGGGCATAAATACCAGCGCAGCGCAGGCAGGCAGGCAGGCAGGCAGGCGGCACCAGGGGCAAGAATAGTCGTCCTCCTCAGACTCCATTTGGGGAAGTGGAGCAGGACAGGGGCTCAGGGGCCCTCTGCTTAGGAAGAGAGGCTGGGTGTGTTAAGGAGCTGTGTGTGTGTGTGTGTGTGTGTGTGTGTGTGTGTGTGTGTGTGGGTGTGTGTGTGTGTGTGTGTGTGTGTGTGTGTGTGTGTGTATGGCAATACAGAGCAGAAGTGCGTTTAGAAAACGCTAAAAAAGGTTTTGGTGATGTTCTCGGATGGGAACAGGCCAATTGTATGTGGATGATACGCTGTTGTCTGCAGCCCACAGCTGGTTCGTTACATTATATCTTAAAGGCAGCCCTACTGGAAATAGCTGGAGTATTTTCAGAGCAACTGATGAAGGATTTTTTTGGGAATGTGATCGTTGACTACTTTGAAGTTCTCCGAGGCGAGTTGGACTGGTTGGGCTGGTGCCGCTCAGGCAAAAAGCGTCACGTTTCTCGAACAGCATATGGCCTTTCAAGTCAAATAGCTGTCAGGTTTCTTGTGTACGCTCTCTCTCCGTGTCAAGTCAAGCTCAATCCGCCATCCCGTTTTGCCTGGCGCGGCGCATTCTCTGGTCTTTGTACCCTCCACACCCAATCGTTGTCCCTTGATAGGTCTGCTCCTGCTCAGCGCGTCTCTCCGGCAGGAAGATTAAGAGTGAGGGGGCGGCAGGTAACCGGAATCGTTATTTCTGAGAGACGCAGATGAGGACGACTGAAGCATGCCAGCGGCCGAAAGCATTCTGGGTATTTCCCTTCGGAGGGGCCCGCTACCCGCGCTGCCCCCCCACCCCCCCTGCCAAGGCCCCCATGCGCAATCAGCCTCTGTTTTTTTTCTTTTCTTCTTCTCCGCCTCTCTATCGTTCTTTTTTTGTAGTCGTCCATACCCTGCGGGACGCTAAGGGACACTGACATCCTATTTAGGAGTGACTTGTGTTGTCCATGATATCTGCATTATCTGCGTCTTGCACTCACCAAGCCACCCCCCCCCCCCCCACACACACACACACACACACACACACACACGCGCGCGTTCTGCCCCCCCTCGACTCCCAGCCCCCTGCTTGCTCGATGGCCTCGAAAACGAAAATTACAGGCACGTCCTTGCATGCTGTTCCACGCCGCCGACTCGCCCTGCGTCGCCTTCGACAGTCAGAAGCAATAACCCATCCAATTAATAAAGTCACCAGCAACCGGGGGAATCTGCTCGCCGTGATGTGGAATGATTACTTTCTTCCTCCCCACCCACCCAAACCACACCACCCTCCACACCCCCCCAACCCCCCCCCACCCCATTTCACTATCATGCAGATAGAGAGGGGACGAAAGGGAGATAAGGCTGCTAGGAGCCGTTTTTTACAAGCGCGCAAGTCGATGGAAATGTATATCTTTATCAGCCGGCGCACACGTTTCGTTTCGTTTCGGGGGAGATATATTGCCGTGGAGCAGGACAGCGGAGATAAGAGTTTGGGAGTTAGGAGCACACAGGGAGGGGAGGAGCGGAGCGAGGGAGGGAGAGAGGGAGAGAGGGAGAGGCAGAGAGAGAGAGAAAAGAGAGATATCGTCTGTGTGTCTTCATATGCTTAGTCTTGCTTCCAGATTGCTTCTCTTTGTTTTGATAGGAGTTGATACTGAAACTGTAGTGTCTGTATCTGTTCTCTCCTCTCTTTCCCTCTATCTCTCTCTCTCTCTCTCTCTCTCTCTCTCTCTCTCTCTCTCTCTCTCTCGCTCTCCTCTCTCCCTCTCCCTTTCTCTCTCTCTCATTGCTCATTCTGTCCCTGTATTTTAAATGTGTAAAGGCAGTATTCATGTATAAAACAAGGGATTGTTTCCCTGGCGGCTGTGCTGTTGCATAAACACATTGGCACATGGCTGGTTTGCATTTTAGTCGTCAGAGGGCACAGAGCTACTGTAGGGGGGCACTGTAACAGTGTGTCGGAAAGGAAAACAAACTCTGTGCTATCCATATGTTGTTTACACACATTTTAAAAGCCCTCTGCAAACAGTTTAACCACCTGATAGTACATATCCGATTCATAGTTACAATGATATTTCTGTAATACAATGATGTAAGTGGGCAAGTATGGGGCAGGCATAGACTATTCCTATAACATAACTAACTGTATGTCAAAGGAATCTGTGAAATGACACCATAAGCATAGTTTGCTTAAAGCAGTGATACGTGTTCTAAATTGGATTTTTTTTCTCTGTAAACATTTAGATGTGACTTGGAGTCATTTTAAAATCAGCTGTGAAAATGAGCTGTTTTACTTACACTAAGTTAAGACTGCATTTAAATCAGGGGTGTCAAACGCATTAGGCAGTGGGCCAGATTTGTTGGAAAGAGACCTCACGGGGGCCGTCATTGTCATGGTCATTATCATTTTCCTGCATGGGTGTTTTTTGATGATATACTCCTTTACTATTCCCACTTATGAGCAAACAAGCACAAATCATGTACTGTACTGCTCTCATACTGTATACGACTCTTTCTCTCTTGAGATACCCTTTCTTCCATGTCAGTTTTTTCGGTCTCCTCCTCCCTGAGGATGGTTTGTAGGTGCAAGGTAATCAATTTATCATATCATAGAGATATTGCTTATCACACATTGTTGAAGACAACTGGATGTGAATATCATTTTTATCTAATGTTCCCTTCCTACCTAAACATCTAGGGGCCGTATGAAACCTGCTGGCAGGCCTGATCTGGCCCCCGGGCCTCATGTTTAGACACCCCTGATTTAAATGATTCCATCCTCGCAACATCCACGATTTTGGGAGGATGATATCCAGGAGTTTGCTTGGGGACAGTGTGCAGAATGTTGCCAGGATGGTATCATAATGTTCAATTGGTGGAATTTCACCAGGGGCCTGTACTACGAAGGGAGCTCAACCTACCCAGATGTAACCCAGGGTTACTTTGCTAAACCGGGGTTGACAAAACCTGGTTATCTTCATTGGTGTTAATCGGTACTACGACGCTGAGTAAGAAGTTGATTTGTTGAACTGGGGTTAACCTCATCGGAGTTGGTGCGCGTTCACATAAAATGGGCGGGTTGCAGCGCAAATCATCACTTTTAATGATGACGCGATCACGTTATTTTACGGATAAGCAATGCGCAATGATTATAAAAAGTGCGAGGAATTAAAACCCACTTTACTATACATTAAATAGCCTCCGTCGGCAGCAAACAAAGCAAGACAAGGCTGTTGGCAACGTAGGCTATTGCAGATCGGATATATGAAAGTAAAGTTTTATTTCATGTTCCTTAAATAGCCTATGTGTTATGCAGGATTAATAGCTTGCGGAATGTCTGAAATGTGTTGAAATAAATACATTTTGAGTTCATAAGAGTCCTACAGATGCAACACAATTCATGCCATGTATATGAATAAATATTAATAGGATAATTGAATGTTTAGCCCCATTGACTGATTTAGTGTATGCCTATCCTGTGAACATTTTAGATGCAACGGCAGTGCCGCTGGCAGCAGGTGAAAATGAAACTCAAAAACGTTCAGAAGGTTTATAGGCCTAGTTATAGCTTGCATTAATATGTCTTAATTATGAAAATGTTATATTGCCAATGCTTATAGCCTCCACTTTGCCTCGATCAGCTGACAAATGCAACGAATTCCCTCGGCTGAGAATGTATAGGCTATCTTTCATAGAGAATATTATATGGAGAAAGATTCTGGCGGTCTTTAAAAACCCTCGCCTTGTGAAGAGAGGCGCTTACAATTTGCGCTCCAATAATGTATCTTCCAAGTAGCCTACGTCGACATTGTGGGGTGTGGTTAACCGCAAACCTCGGGTTAACCAAGATCATAACCTGCTCGGAGCAGGTTTGAGATGCAGCGTAAATTGCCATGGCAGCATACCTCGGTTAAAACCTATCCACCTTTCGTAGTACGGGTTAACCGGGAAGTTACGCCACACGTGATCAACTTACTCTCGAAGTTACCCAGCTAAGCCAGTAACCCCGCTTCGTAGTACAGGCCCCAGAGATGGTTGAAACATAGCATAAATCAAGGATTTTTGAGTGGACCATGTGATGGACTTTCCTAGATCGCATCACATAAATAAACTAGAAAAGCACTCAGAGAGCGCAAACCTCCGCCAAGCGAAAACATAACCGCTTCCTGGATCCAGACAGCGATACGTATCACTCCCAAAAATGTATGTCATCGAAATCCATGCATAACTGTTTGAGTTATCTTCTGAACAAACAAACAGACAAACAAACAAACAGACAAACAAACAAACAAACAGACAGAGAAACAAACAAACAAACCCCGATGAAAACATATCCTCCTTGGCGTACAGCATGTAGTGTGTGGTAGCTACAGTAGCTACACAGAATACAGTAAGCTTGACCCAGTCCATTTAGCTTGACCGTAATCAGACCTTAAGTGGTCTTGACTCACCCTAACCCTGTCCCGTGCCTCCTTCCCGCCCTCAGCTGTGCTAATGGCTACTTCGGTCAGCCCAGCGTGCCGGGGGGGTCGTGCCGGCCGTGCGAGTGCAACGAGAACCTGGACCCCTCGGCACCCCGCAGCTGTGACCCCGTGAGCGGAGCCTGTCTGAGGTGCCGCCAGGGCTACGGGGGCGCAACCTGCGAGACCTGCGCCGACGGCTTCTACGGAGACGCCATCGACCTCAAGAACTGCCAGCGTAAGTGAAGGAGTGGTGTGTGGGTGTGTTTGTGTGTGTGTGTGTGTGTGTGTGTGTGTGTGTGTGTGTATATGTGTGTGTGGTGGGAAGTAAAGAAAATGTGAAAGTGAGAATTTATGGTTTGTTTGTTTTCCAAAGTTTTGTGAATTCAGCTATTACTGTGTGTGTGTGTGTGTGTGTGTGCATATGTGTAGTTGTGTGAGTGTGTGTGAGTGTGTGTGTGTGTGCGCGCGCATATGTGTGTGTGTGTGTGTGTGTGTGTGTGTAGATGTGTGTGTAGGTGTCTGTGTGTGTGTGTGTCTGTGTGTGTGTGTGTGTGTAGGTGTGTGTGTGTGCGTGTGTTCCATGGCGGTAACAGACAGATGGATGTGGTTGTGTGGGTGTGCGATAAGATTAGACTGCAGTAGGTGTGTGCAGACCTCTGCTTTAACCTTCTTACCGTCTTCTGTTCTAAACCTAAACCCGCCCCAGCTGAGCGGCTGTCAATCACAGCAGGTCTTCAGGGGTTAAAAGAACCACAGCTTCTCTCGCCCTTCAGCAGTGAGCTACAAGGGAATTCTCAAAGGTGTTATGAAACATTTATGACAAACATGCAGGGTACTCTATTATTAAGGTTTACATACATTAATGCCCACAAAAACGGAATGAGTAGCCTATGATGTTAATGTTAACTGTTTTGGTTGATCAGCCTATCTTAACATTGAAGTTATGTTGTTTGAATGGTAGCAATGAAGTATTAATGTCCATAATATCTTCTACATATCTGTTCCTGTATAAGTCTTCATTTGAAAAAAAATCATTTGACCATTGAAGTACAGATGTACTATACTATAGATACTAGATTCTATACTGTAGATGTATTTGATTTGGTCAGATTGTACATTGGGCTGTCTTTACCATCCCATTGAGCGCCTCCATGTATTATGACATTTTAAAGAAAGTGTCCATCACACAAAATAAGTAAATCAAAGTTGTAAATCACATTACCAATCAGTTCAGCTCTTCCTATAACACTGTTTTAATAGCAGCCTTCCTGCTTAAGATTGATATTAAGCTAATTTATTCAGCTAAATGAATCCGCTCTTCAGCCATAGTTGATTTAATTTATCAGATACCATTTATATTTGTCTTTACATCATCATAAATAAATATAGTTTACTCTGGCTGGCATGTATTAACTGACGTTTTTGAAGTAGCTATTTTTACTTATAATAATAATAATCCTTTGTGTCTAGCCTTGAAGCCAACTACATGGTTGTGAGCTTGTTACTTTTTTTATTTGCACATGCCGTTTCAATCCCCAGTTCATCCAAAGATTATTACAGATCTGCTTTGTCCACTCAATAACATCTGCAGTGTTATAGACACTGATGGACTTACACGGCTGCATCGGTGGCCAATTGTTTTAAATGGACCCTGACCATAATAAAGCCCTCTGCGCTCTGCTCTGACCAAACACTGACCATGTGTTTGTGGTGCTTTGTGGTGCTTGTACTGTGGCTTGGCCGGCAGGGTCACAAGGGGCTCCATCCAATCAGTTCTCTTCCATGGCCCGCTAAATGGCTCCATCCCAAATAGGCCCCTGGCTGACCGTGGCCACTCTCTTGTGTCCACGCCCTGCCCTCCTCCTCTCCTCCTCCTCCTCCTCCTCCTCCTCCTCCTCCTAGCGGCGCGGGCGAGCGCGGCGTCAGGCGAAAAGAGCGGTCCGCACGTCTGCAGCAGTCTAATGGAGTGCTCAGCAGTGATTAAAAAGCTGCGCTTCGAGGGCTGGCTTGCTCTCTCTCTCTCTCTCTCTCTCTCTCTCTCTCTCTCTCTCTCTCTCTCTCTCTCACACACACACACGTTCTCTCTCTCCCTCTCTCAATCAGTAGAGAAATGGAATAATCAACATTTGGCCGCGGCAAAGAAACGTCTCGTTCATAAAAAGAGGGGTAGAAGTGGGCTTTGCTGGTGATGTGTGTGTGTGTGTCTGTGTGTGTGTGTATATGTGTCTGTGTGTGTGTGTGTGTGTGTGTGTGTGTGTGTGTGTGTGTGTGTGTGTGTGTGTGTGTGTGTGAGGGGGGGTGGGCGGCTGAGTTGCAAATGGCACGGTGCAGAGGTTGCTCAGGGCCTCTGTGGCGAATGGGGAAATGTAATAAGCAGTTCCAGCACTCTCTAATAACCTGACCTCATGCGTCGCCGTCGGCATACTAAATGTGCTGCTGTTAATAACACACAGAGCCTTCTGCGTTGTCATCGTGCAAAATGAACAACCTTTGTGTCTGGGTTAACTTCGTCTAAATTGCATCCGATGGCAGGTTTCAGAATCGTGGGAAGCGGGTATCACGTTGGGCAGAATGCACGGCTCCGAGAACAGCTGGGCTTACAGCAATGCTAGAGCATGCGAGTGCCAACGTTGCCTCCAACTCTACCCCTGCCCGTCACCATCTGTGCTCTCGCCAGGGCTGCGCTCGGCTTCTTTAAAAGGAGTAATGAAAGTGTTTGACTACGCCATCAGGAAGTTGTCGGCGGCAAGCTGTTGTTGCGGCTCTGCCCACCGAGGCTATTTGCTTGTCAGTTTTCCCATTGACTGCGAGGCATAGAACTACGAGTGAGGTTTTTTTTTTTTTTTTTTTATGATTTTTTTATGAATTCACCACTCACGGTGCAACTATGTCACAGATAAATGGCATGACTGTATTTCTTTACTTTACTGATGATGATTAATCCCTGTTTTATTTATAGGTTTGTTACTATGGTATTGTTTTTGTTTGTCCATTTGTATGTTTGTATGTTTGTTTTACATTTGTATATGTTTGTTTTATATACTTGAATAAATAAGAGCATAAGGATATCGTTTGTCATAGGATATGAAAAGTTGAAATAGGCCTATATGAGATTCTGAACACTAGGCCTAATAACATACAAATTGAAAAAATAAATAATTCACCACTCACTTAACTCATTGTTCCTCCCATTTCTCTCCCTCTCACTTTCTCTATCTGTCTGCTCTTCCTCTTCTCCTCTGATCCTGTGCTCTTCTCCTGCCCCCCTTCTCTCTCTCTCTCTCTCCTAATTGATCTGTCTATCCCTGTCCCTCCCTGCGGGCAGCTTGTCAGTGCCACCCTAATGCCTCGCGGTCGGAGGCGTGTGATAAGGAGACAGGCCAGTGCCAGTGCAAGCAGCATGTGGTTGGACGGAAGTGTGATGAATGCATGGTGAGTCAAGCCTCTAATTGAATCAGCTCATTAGTGCACACTGGGAGGGGGTCAACACTGGCTATGTTGCAGTAGCAGTAGCCAAGGTAGCACAGAAATGATGCTACTAGTACTACTAGTGCTAATGCTAGTGTACTAGAACTAGTCCTAGTACTAGCATTAGTGACTATGCTAGAAGTAGCCTATAGCCTATTGTATTTTTAGAAGCAGCAAGTTGTACAGTAGCAAGCAGACATGGCAGATGTTGAAGTAATTGTGCCAGCAATTTTATGAAGCTATGTTGGTGTGTATTCGTAGTAATAGCAACATTACACCGGGAAAATTGAGTGGAAATTGAGTGAGCAGTTGTAGCAGTCACCACAGTTGACACAGTGGCATAAAAACACAGCATTGTTTTATGGCCGCACTTTAATCATAAAGTTATTACAATGTCTCCTATAACAACATTGCATGAGCTAGTCGTAGATGTTTTATGGCCCTATAAAGGACAGTTTCACATTAGATTAAATACACTAACAACCATCACATTAAAATTCACACACTCCACAACACATGAACAGCTGATCTCCATAATCTGCTCTCTTAAAGCGTGTTTAATTGCACAGATCATAGCGCAGCTCAAAACAGGATACAGAAGTGGGATACACACACATCACATCACATAAACTCTACCACCGTGAAAAAATTAGAGAATGTATTGTTATACATCATATATTATTCTTGTATATTTATGGATCCATATGGATGAGTGTAAAAATGAAAAAAAAAATAGTATTGTTTCTGTACACATATTTGTGGATGTTTAAGTGAAATTACAGGTACGGACATATCCAAGTACAGGTGTCTATGTAAGTGCGTCTGTATGTTTGTCCAAGTGTGTATGTAAATGTGTGTGTATGTTTGTCCAAGTGTGTACAATGTACATACTGTAAGTGTGTCTGCATGTTTGTCCAAGTGTGTATGTAATTGGGTCTGTTTGTTTGTCCAAGTGTGTCTGTATGTTTGTCCAAGTGTGTACGTAAGCGTGTCTGTATGTTTGTCCAGGTGTGTCTGTATGTTTGTCCAAGTGTGTACGTAAGTGTGTCTGTACATTTGTCCAAGTCGTCTGACGGACGTGTGTGTGTGTGTGTGCGTGTGTGCGTGTGTGTGGCGTGAAGCCCAACTTCTGGTGGGACGGGGAGCGGCGTGAGTGCCGCGGGTGCGGCTGCAGTCGGCGGGGCTCCATCACGCAGCGCTGTGACGCCGAGGGCCGCTGCATCTGCCGGCCGGGCTTCGTGGGCCACCACTGCGACCTGCCGCGGCCCGCCGGCGCTCCGCCCGCCGACAAGAGGCGCGAGACCCAGCGGCCCGTGCTGCAGGTGCCCATCCAAACGGTGGAGCGCTGGGGCGCGAGCGCGCGCCGCGGAGGCTGTCCCAGGGGAGCGTACCGCCCGGCGTCGGTAAAAGCCACACGGCACGGGCCGTCAGCGTTTGCCGTGGTGTGGTGTGGTGTGGTGTGGTTTAGTGGATGTGGAGAGATACGATGAGGCTTTAGTGTGTGCCGTGGTGTGGTGTTTCGTAGTGTGCTGTTTTGTGGTGTGGTGTGGTGTGGTGTGGTTTGGTGTGGTGTGGTGTTTTGTTGTGTGGTGTGGTGTGGTGTGGTGTGGTATGGTGTGTTGTGGTGTGCTGTGCTGTGGTGTGGTGTGGTGTGGTGTGGTGTGGTGTGGTATGGTATGGTGTGTTGTGGTGTGCTGTGGTGTGGTTTGGTTTGGTTAGTGTTTCTCTGATGACATGTAGCACCACCTATAGTAGACTGTAGTTTTGATGCATCGCGTGGATATTATGTGTGTGTAGGTTTGTAGTTGTGTGTCTGTCTGTTGAAAATTAACCCGGTGTGATTTATCTAATGCTGCCTCAGACCCTTTCGTTGTTTGGTTTGGTGTGCTTTTGCTTCTTTTATCATGGACAAGAAAAGGGCATGGTTTCAGTTACGCAGAATTGTGCCAAAGAGGTACAGGGATGTTTGTGTGGCTATTTTGGGTGTGTGTTGGTTACACTGTGCTCGGTTTCAGAGGATTTGCACTGATCAGTAGAATTGTCATCCAGTCATTGTCTTTTAACTCTTAACTATATTTGAAGCCAATTGTAAAATGATCTTGAAAGATTCCTTCATTCCGGGAGATCAGGAATTCACCTTGCTCCTCTATTATTTGACATGCTATTGGTGAAGTACAGTACATCATCAGGCAACCCTGACAACCATGCTGACATGCTAGTGATGTGATTCTTAAAGATGACACAGAGTGAATGAACGGAGTATTCTACCGCGTTCTCTCATGTTAACATAGAAAATATACATTAACATTAGTCTGTCAAAACACATGCTGAGATATTTTACACGCCCATTTGCAACCGTATAATTAGACTGGGGAATGACATGGCCCATTTTAGCAGATATTTAGCACCCTTCATGCTTATCTGGCACCCCCATGAATAATTAACTGAGCTTTGCGCTGATTGGCTGCCTTTCAGCCAATGACCACTCACAACAGACCCCAGAAACTTCTATCTGAACCTCCAACTCAAAGAGGTGATGGAATGTGTGGAGGGGGTAGTGATCAGAAGGTTTGCGTCAGACTGTCCTTGTTCAGATTGGCCCCATGTTTTAGTTTTTTAGTCATTTCAAAGTTTGAGATGTGTCTTGGGGGTGTACAGTAGCTTCATGGCCATGCATACACTTACCTCTACTTTAAAGCAAGAGGTTAAGTCTTTTGATATGAACTAAAGGGGTTAGCAGCTATAGGTTACCAGCTATACCATACAGTATGTCATACACAAATTAAAGAAGGGAAAGTGACGAAGTATGGGTGATTATCTCTATTCTTCTACTAAAGAGCTCCATTGCTTTCATGCTGCCAGAAGGAAAAGATTTAAAAGGTCCTTACATTTTATCATTTTTCTGTTCTGCATTTAAAAAAGACAGGTACAATGTGTGAATATTGTTATATTGCTAATGGATTATTTGAAATGTAGTGCGTAGGACCGAAAATGTTCCCACATTCTGGATTGTTTGTGGAAATGAAGTGAACAAGTCAAAGCCTGCATGGATCAGCTGGTGCCTGGTAACCGAAAGATTCACACAGACTGTAGTACAGTACACAACCTGAAAAAGTCATGTTTTAATTCCTGTAGCAATGCTTTTATTATCATCACACCGCAGAGCCTGCATTTGATTCCGAAACTAATAAGCCTTGCGTGTACTTCTCTGTTGGTTCTGTCATCGTGCCCACATAGAACTGGCTCCCACTCCAGAGCCTGGTTGCCTGACACTGACAGCTACAGTACAGTACTGTAAGCATGGGTTTGGTGTTATTCACCATGCCAAACAGTTTGTGAGGAGATGGCTTAATTTCCTAGAAACTTTTTGATATTTTTGCTTCGCTTCAAAGCTGGTTTTTGTTTTGGTGTGTGAGTTTTGTTGCTATTAGAATAAACGATTTGTCACGCAAGAGGTTGTTTGAGCTGAGACTCAAATACGATGTGTGTTTGTGTGTCTCTGCACTCGTCTGTGTGTGTGTAGTGTGTGTGTGTTTGTTTGTGCATGTGTGTTTGTGTGTGCGGTTTAATCTGCATGCTTGCTGTGCTGACCTCTCATCTACAGTTTGTCTGTAATGCCTTTCTTTGGAGAGCAATTAGCCTGATTAATCGATGGCACGCATAGCCTCTGATCAAGGAAACTAGCGCGCACGCTAACAAGTGTGCAACTTCATTAGCAAAGACCGAGTGAGCTGACTCTGCTGTGTCCTCTCGGTTTGTCAAACAACTCCTGGATGCTGTGTGCCTTGTCATCGTAATACTGTACGTAGCGTTGCTTTGGTGTTTGTGTCTGTTAGGGAACTGATTTTTCACTTCAGGGACGGTTGAGATTGCTACATGCTAAGTCCCATATGGGAGCCCAGCATTGAAGAGTTTTAGCGCCTCTTAAGGCCTAAGTGTAAAGCATCCTCTGTAGAATGAGAAATGCTTACATCTGAGGGATGCTTCATTGAGAGGGCTTATTGAGATTAGTCTTATCTGAAACCTGAAACAGCACGTTTTCCTCAAGTCAGCACCTTTATCTGGCCATATCTGGCTAACTCAGAAGTCACGCTTAGTGAAAAGCCACCCCTGGAGCTTAAAGCACTTCAGCAATTTCAAATCCTTGAACAATATGCTATCCCCAAGAGGGATCATATATATATATATATATATATATATGTATCACTTCCAAGGAAGGTCATTAGTTGGGATGTTGTGGGAATAGGAGAAGTTCCCCAACAGAAATGCTCCAAGCAGGACTCTGGTGAGTGTTGGGAGCGACTCAGTGACCCTTGGTTACTCCTGACCCCTCGTCTCTCTCGGTCCGTAGCCGGAGACCCATCCCGACGCTGCCCGTGGCTGCGTGCCGTGCCACTGCAACTCCTTCGGCTCCAAGTCCTTCGACTGCGACGAGAACGGTCAGTGCCGTTGCCAGCCTGGCGTGACCGGACAGAAGTGTGACCGCTGCAAGCCGGGCCACTACAACTTCCAGGAGGGCGGCTGCACACGTGAGACTACTCTGCGCACACACACACACACACGACACACACACACACACACACACACACACACACACACACACACACACACATACCTTATCAAAAAATCATTTTGGAACCAAAATCCTATAGGATTCCATAGGACTGTAGAAAAAGATCCAAAATCTGATTGGAATCCTATAGTATTTTTTTTATAAGGGACACACACACACACACACACACACACATTCTCACTCACATATACTGTCTGATCTTCCAGGAACTCACACACACATACTGTACCACACACTCACACCACATATAACATTCACATAGCAAACAGGTGTATTCTTCTTTCTGTTTAGTGTTAGCTGGGCTCCACATTGCATGGTGCTGTGATTGTGACCTAAATGTAACCCCCCCCACCCCAACCCCCCCACCCCCTCCTGCAGCATGCGAGTGCTCCCATGTGGGCAATAACTGTGATGCCAACACGGGCCAGTGTATCTGCCCGCCCAACACCGTGGGCGAGAGGTGCGACAAGTGCGCCCTCAACCACTGGGGCCACGACATCCAGACGGGCTGTAAGGTGCGTAGGCCAGCCTCTTGCACACACACCTCAGTGGCATCACTTGGCAATGCCTTTATGTATAGGGCTCTATTGAGCAGTATCAATAGCAACATTTCTTGTCCCTCAAGTCATTTTTCTTTTTTGTGTGTAGTAATGTTTATAATGTTTAGACAAATTGTGTTGATTAGTTCATGTGAATTGTAGTATGAAAGGAAAATTGTCTTCAAAGCAACTATCTGTGACTGTTTAAATCATGTTTGTGGGTGTGTGTGTGTGTGTGTGTGTGTGTGTGTGTGTGTGTGTGTGTGTGTGTGTGTGTGTGTGTGTGTGTGTGTGTGTGTGTGTGTGTGTGTGTGTGTGTGTGTGTGTGTGTGTGTGTGTGTGTGTGTGTGTGTGTGTGTGTGTGTGTGTGTGTGTGTGTGTGTGTGTGTGTGGGTGGGTGGGTGGGTGGGTGGGTGGGTGGGTGGGTCTGTCTGTCTGTCTGTCTGTCTGTCTGTCTGTCTGTCTGTCTGTCTGTCTGTCTGTCTGTCTGTCTGTCTGTCTGTCTGTCTGTCTGTCTGTCTGTCTGTCTGTGTGCTTGTGTGTGTGCGTGCGTGTGCATGTCTGTGTGTGTGTGTGCGTGTACGTGTGCATGTCTGTGTGTGCCCGTGTGTGTGTGTGTAGGCGTGCGAGTGCAACGTGGTGGGCTCTATGAGCCAGCAGTGCAACATCAACACGGGCTGCTGCCAGTGCCGCGACCAGTTCACCGGCATCAAGTGCAACGAGTGCAAACCGGGCCACCGCGACTTCCCACAATGCATCGCCTGCGAGTGCGACCCCGCCGGCTCCTCGGCCGACACCTGCGACGCCGAGCACGGCGTGTGTGCCTGCGCTGACCGCACGGGACAATGCTCCTGCAAGGTAACGTCCACTCCAACACCCCCCCCCCCCGCCCTGTCCACCTTTGTCCACCCACCTGTCCTTTGCCCTGCCGCTATCATTATAACCCAGAAGCCACTGCAGCGGAGACCTCGCAGAGTCTCAGAGTGGTTTCGGAAAGTTTCATTCGTTCCCTGTTGTGACAGCTGCGGGACGCCGGTCATTTAGAACGCCGGGGACATTTGAAGAGCGGTTATTACTGCGGAGTGGGGCTGTGCGATATGTACGGGGAGGACTCGGGGTGACCGGATAATTGACATGTAGCTGAGCTGGGAGCATGGATAGCACTGTATTTTTGGGGCTTTTACGGCAATTACTCATAAATGTCACGCCAGAGTGAGTCGTGAGAGATCGCTGGAGAAACATTGAGGCTCAGCAGGAGAGGTATGCAATATGCATGGTGTGTGTGTCTGTGTGTGTGTGTGTGTGTATGGAAGAGAGAGGGAGACGAGAGAGAGAGAGAGCTAAAGAAAAAGGGGCTCTATGTGTGTGTGTGTGTGTGTAAGAGAGAGAAAGAGAGAGAGAGCTAAAGAGAAAGGAGTATGTGTGTGTTTGTGTGGATGGGAGGGTGTGTGTGTGTGTGTGCGTATGAGTGGGTGTGTGTGCGTATGGGTGCGTGTGGGTGTGTGTGTGTGTTTGCGTATGGGTGAGTGTGTGTGTTTGCGTATGGGTGTGTGTGTGCGTGTGTGTGTGTGTGTGTGTGTGTTTGCGTATGGGTGGGTGTGTGCGTGCGTGCATGTGTGTTTGCATATGGGTGGGTGGGCGTGTGGCGCCAGAAAACCAGGTGCTGGTGTGCCAATCTGTTGGGAGATGGAGGGATAGAAAGGGAGGAGTGTGACGATGGAGGGATGATAGACGAAAGAGACCCTCGCCGCCCAGCAGCACTGTGAGAAACACAGAGAGATGTCGCGCATCACCATGGCGACAGACGCCGATGACTCTCATTAAGGCAAGAAGCAAATGTTTCTGTCAGCATCTTGACGTCAAAATTCAGGCCACGGAAACTACGAAATTCACTCCAGCAACTCAAAAAGAATGCCCGTCCTGTGACAGGCTGACAATTAACGGAAATATACCGGATCAGACAAGATATCAGCATGGATCAGAGGACGTACAAATGCTTTGCTGTCACATTTTTGTGCCAGATACGGCAGTTTGTGTCAGATATTGAGAATTGTGTGTGTAGCAGCGGGCGTTGGGATGGAACTTGCCGGAAGGCAAGCGTGTTTCTTTTGTCCTCTGGTGTCCTCCGAAATCTCTGTCATTCCACACATTCCCGATCCGTCAGAGAGGTCACACACTCACGAGCTGACTGCTGACAGTACACTGGCAAAGGGGTGTCCTTGCAGTGTGACTGTGTTGAAGTGCACTTCAGTAGTTACTGCGTACAACAATGGAAGCTTCTAGATTTGTTCATTGGTGTTGTGAAAGATGTGTATAGATGAGGAGATGTGTTCAGAGAAATGTTGAGTGCTTATTTTTATGATTATTGATTTCAACAGAGATGCCAAAAGTCAAATGCTTTTTTTTTTACTCACACACACACACACACACACACGAAAACACACACACACACACACACACACACACACACACACACACACACACACACACACACACACACACACACACACACACAGAGCACGGTTGCCTCTGGTCCCTGGTCTGCGCTCAGACTGCTACAGTATATCAAACCGTACTTGGGTACGATTGAGTTGCTGTGTTCTTTATGCAAATGCGCGTTTTATTACCATAACAACCTGGCAATGTGTGATTGTTAATTGGAACGTTATTGTTTATTTTGTCATTAATGACGTCTGGTGGTGACATGCGTACGGTACCAGAGTCCACCTCCTCCAAGCGTACTAGCGTACCGTACCCCGGTACGGAACAAAGTGATCACGTCAAACGAACCGGACTTTAGGGGCCAAGTGTACTCGGGTACGGTACGAGTTGCCTAGTGTGAGTACGCCCTTAGTGAACTCCACTGTGTAGAACACAACAGCATCTCTTAGTGAACTCCAGTGTGTAGAACACAACAGCATCTCTTAGTGAACTCCACTGTGTAGAGCACAACAGCATCTCTTAGTGAACTCCACTGTGTAGAGCACAACAGCATCTCTTAGTGAACTCCGCTGTGTAGAGCACAACAGCATCTCTTAGTGAACTCCGCTGTGTAGAACACAACAGCATCTCTTAGTGAACTCCGCTGTGTAGAACACAACAGCATCTCTTAGTGAACTCCACTGTGTAGAGCACAACAGCATCTCTTAGTGAACTCCACTGTGTAGAGCACAACAGCATCTCTTAGTGAACTCCACTGTGTAGAGCACAACAGCATCTCTTAGTGAACTCCACTGTGTAGAGCACAACAGCATAGTGAACTCCACTGTGTAGAACACAACAGCATCTCTTAGTGAACTCCACTGTGTAGAGCACAACAGCATCTCTTAGTGAACTCCACTGTGTAGAACACAACAGCATCTCTTAGTGAACTCCACTGTGTAGAGCACAACAGCATCTCTTAGTGAACTCCACTGTGTAGAGCACAACAGCATCTCTTAGTGAACTCCACTGTGTAGAACACAACAGCATCTCTTAGTGAACTCCACTGTGTAGAGCACAACAGCATCTCTTAGTGAACTCCACTGCTGCTCTGAGGGAAAACTGAGAACTGAAATGACCATCTAGTCATAGTCTACCTGCAGATCATTACACCTACGTATATGGTGCCCAAAGGGGACAGACAACTTTGCTCTGAACTGCCCCCCCCCTTGCTTGTTTTTCCTCTGTTACTGTTCACTTGTATTTGCACCCTGTTTTATGTGACTGACTTTCTCTCTGATGTACCCACCTCCCCCTCTGCCTTGTTCTCTCTCACCTCTCTCCCTCTCTCCACTTCACTATCCCCCTCTCCTCTCCTCTTCTCCTTATCCTCTCTTCTCTTCTCCTCTACTCTCCTCTAATCTCTTCTACTCTCCTCTCCTCTTCTCCTTTCCTCTCCTCTCCTCTCCTCTCCTCTCCTATCCTTTCCTTTTCTTTCCTCTCCTCTCCTCTCCTCTCCTCTCCTCTTCTCTCTTCTTCTTTCTTCTCCTCTCCTGCTCTCTTCTCTCCTCTCCTCCTCTCCTCAACTCCCCTCTCCTTCCCCCATCTCTCCCCCCCCCTTCTCCTCTCCTCTTCTCCTCCCCTCTCCTCCCCTCTCCTCTCCTCTCCACTCCTCTCCTCTCCTCTCTCCGCAGGCTAACGTGCAGGGGCTGAACTGTGATCAGTGTCGGGCGGGGACCTTTGGGCTGAGCGTCAGTAACCCACTGGGCTGTAGTCAGTGCTACTGCTTCGGCCTGAGCAGCAGCTGCGCTGAGGCACAAGGGCTTATCCGCATGTGGGTAAGTCAGACACACACACACACGGACGCGCGCGCGCACACACACACACACTCATAGAAAGTGTACACAGATGACATTTCCACATGCATACAAGAATACACACACACACACACACATACTGTATACACACAGAAAATGACATTTCCACAAACACATACTGTTTATGCATAGGCACACATTCTCACACTCTCATGCACAAACATAATCTCACGCACGCACGACGCACGTGCACTTACACACACACACACTCACACACACACACGCACGCTTGCACACAGAGAACACAATGTGAGATGCACATGCTCTCACTTGCACACACAATATGGTCCTCCTACACAGAGGTCTGATCATTCATCTGTTTCTGGGCAGGTCATGTGTCATATTCACACCAGATACACCTACACACGCACTCTTCTCACTGAAAACATTAATCCCCCATGCAGTTGCCAACATATGCTACTATCACATTTCAGCACCCCGATTTCAAAGACCAGTTCACTTCTAGACAGAAGAGCATACCGTAGATCTGCACAGGTTTTCTAATGTACATATTTGTATATCACATGTGCCATTGCCATATGGTGTCAGACCATATGCTCTATACTCTTGCCACCCTCCACATGCACACACACACAGACACAGATGCACACATGCACGCACACACACATTCACATTCACACACACACACACACACACACACACACACACACACACACACACACGCATATTCTAAAGGGACATTCATAAACAGTATATTGTTATAAATAGCAAATACTCAATGGTGCACATACTGTAGACACGACAGGAAACTCAAACACCTCCTCTCCTTCTCTTTCACAAGTTGACATGTTGACAGACTGCCCCACTGACATCATGTTTCAGTTTTGGGGTGAAGACTCATTATTGCTTTCTTAATGCACACACATATAGGCTCACACACTCATGCGTACACAGTTTTGCGTCTGCGAATGGAACCAGCTGTGATGTCTCCTGAGTTCAGTCCTCCTCACTCGTCTCATGGCAGCCCGATGAGATGAGATGTGGAGAGGAGGGATGGAGGGATGGAGGGATGGAGGGATGGCTCTCACGCCTCACCCCGCCGCTCTCTCTAACCAGTACACAATCTAACCTCCGCTGAGGGAAATATTGCTAATACTTCCCTTAATAAAGAGTTTCTCAGAAAATAAACAGTGTGTGTGTGGGGGGGGGGGGGATGGGGGGGGTAGGGCAACACTCCCAGCGCCCGAGTGCTTCGTCTGAGTGGTATATTGTAGCCAAGTCGCTCAGGCCCGGGGATCAGGATCATCATCTCTGCTGGCTCCTGTTACCGCGGCAACCGTGTAAACATTAATAAAGCGTGCGAGGGGCTCCTGAGCGGCAGGCCTCTTTTATTTCCTGTTTTATTTTCCCGGTAAATGAGGGCGCACGTTGATATCCCGTGTCAGGGAATGGGGACGGCGTGCAGAAGCTCTCAGACCACACTGTTTTTTTGTTATCATTATTAGTCTTTGTTTATTTTTTGGGCGGATGGGCCATGCCTATTGATGGTTTTTAATAAGTGCTTCCTGCCGAGGCGAGCATCCCCGGTCGTCACGGTAACAGCCGTGTTTCTGTGAGGAGGAGGAGGCAGAGCGCAGAGTGGACCCAACTGAAGGACACTCTCGTCCAAATAGGAACCGACAAACACATTCAAGGAGAAGTGTGCTCGCTTGCGCACTTGAAGTTTGTTTACAGGAGAAGGGAAGAAGGGAGCAAGAAAAAAAGCAGAAGGGAGGGAGAGAGAGAGGGAGAGAGAGAGAGAGAGAGAGAGAGAGAGAGAGAGAGAGAGGGGGAAAAGACAAGTGAGTTTAAAATTCTTAACTTCGTTTATTGGAATGGGGAGAGATTTTCTCTGCGCCAGTGAGTCGTGAGATTGCGTGGAGGGGTGTGAGGCCTTGCGCTCTGCCCGTCTGGAATCCTTACACACACACACACACACACACAGACACACACACACACACCCTTGTGCGCTCTTTTTCTTAATAAATGTTTACACACGCCAGCACACACTCGGGGGGATTCACACACCCACACTCTGTGAAGGAGTCTTTTACTCACACTTAAAGGCACTTCATCTATCTATCATTTGCATGTCCTCCTTCTCCCCGCGCACTGCACTGCACTGCACTACACCACATGAAGGCCCACTTAAGAGGAGGTGGGAGAAATGGGTGTGAAATTGTATAGGGCCCAATCAGGCATGCCTTGACTGAGGGAGGCTGTTTGTTTATGTGGTGTGTCAGTACATCGGTGCATCTCTCACAGAGTTCAGAGTTCTTCTCAACACCACCCACGCAAATACACACACACACACACACACACACAAATACTCATACACACACAAATACTCATACACACACACACAAATTATTGCTTTATTTTTTTCCATAATTCAGAATAGATTCATTACATAATGATTGCATAAGGACACATATTTGACAGGTGCAATAATTGCACATGCACACACACACAAACACACACACACACACACACACACACACACTGTGAACTCTTTCTGACCTCTTTCTCTGACCCAAAGCTGACCCTGATGCCAGAGCAGACCGTGCTGCCGCTCGTGGACAAGTCCAACCAGCAGGACACCACCCATGGCGTGTCCTTCCAGCACCCCGAGATCCTGGCCAACGCTGACCTGGTCACCCAGAGGCTGAGCGAGCCCTACTACTGGAGACTGCCCAAGCAGTTCCAGGGCTCTATGGTCAGTGTGGCAAGACCTGCCGCTTCTTCACGTTTTACACGTATTCATATATCAGACACTTTTATCCAAATCGACTTGAACGTGTCAGTTATATTACCTATTCATTTATCAGACGTTTTTATCCAAATCGACTTGAAAATGTCAGTTATACGTATTCATTTGTCAGACGTTTTTATCCAACTCGACTTGTACATGTCAGTTATATTACGTATTCATTTAACTGACGTTTTTATTTAAATCGACTTGTACATGTCAGTTATATTACGTATTCATTTAACTGACGTTTTTATTTAAATCGACTTGTACATGTCAGTTATATTACAAAGGCCATTCACCTAGAGCACCTAGAGTATCTTGAGCTCATGAGTATCTTGCTCATGGGCACAACGGAGGAAGCTGGGAATGGAACCCATTACTTGTCAGGCTGCTGCATGCTAACCCATCTCCTTAGTCACTAGGGCTAGGCTACCATCGCACAGACAGTGTACCACCTACCAAATACTACATCAACCATACCCTAATGCCATGTATATATACAGTAATTTCCTGCATATAAGCTGCATTGTGTATAAGCCGCAGGATAGTGTTTTATGCAAGTTAAAAGAAACAAAACCATATTAACACCATATTAACTGCTTCCATGTGTTAACCTCATAGCTGAGGAAATTTAGCAAAATCAATGTATAAGCCGCGGCTAATAGTCGGGAAATTACGGGTAGTATATATTTACACTTACACACGTTACTGTAAAGGATGAGGCCATGTGCAGTGAGAACCAGTACAGTGACCATTCACACACAAATAAAAAGAAATAATAATAGTAAAATCAAATGAGCTCATGATCATTCACTAAATTCTGCATATCAAACTGTGAGAAATTTGAACAGTACAGTACAGTTGCATGTTGATATGTTGATATTTTTTAATTAGTCAGTTTTGTTAGCATATAGACGTAGAGCTATATATGCTAGACGTAAAGAAAACACGAAGGATGCCTGCCTGCCTGCCATGCCCCTGCGGTCTAAATGCGCGTCTCTGTCCTCCCCCAGATCACAGCGTACGGTGGGAAGCTGAAGTACGCCATCTACTTCGAGGCGCGCGACGAGACGGGCAGCACTTCCTACGAGCCGCAGGTGCTGATCCAGGGCGGGGCCAACAGGGACAAGGTGATGCTCCGCCACCTACCGGGCCTCCAGATTGGCCAGCTGACCCGTCACGAGATTGACATGACAGAGGTGAGTGTAAATGCCACAAACCCCCCATACACACACACACACACACGCATACTTCCTGCGCTCTCACCCATGTACTTCCTGTCCAGCGGAGCGTGCAGACACATCAAAGCTCGGCGACTCGAGGTCCTGCCTGCCCACCGCGAGGCCGACCCAATCAATGTTGGGGTCACGCGGGTAGCCCCCGAGTTCTTCAGCGGCCGGCAGCGAAGGCGGCGGTGGTGTGAGAGTTTATTGGCCACTGTCAAGTAATGTGCTGTGGGCTTTTTTTTTGTTCTCTTTCTTTTTTTGGTCTCTTAGCATGAGTGGAAGCATGCGGACGACAGGCCGATGACCCGCGAGGACTTCATGGACGTGCTGTTTTACGTGGACTACGTCCTCGTCAAGGCCTCGCACGGGAACGCCATGAGACATAGCAGGTGAGCCGGCCGCGAAAGGCCACAGCTGGACCGTGCTTCTCGGAAGCGTCGTTAGTAGGGCTAGCCGCCGGTGGTAACCATGGGGGGAGAGAGAGTGCTTGAAAGTGATTTTCAAGTTTCTCTATCATCTGACATCGTGTTTCTCTATCATCTGACATTGTGTTCTTGAATGACGATTTGGGGGAAATGCAGGTGTGTTTAGCAGAAGCATGATTAGAGACATCGATTGCTTGTGATTGAAAAAAGGAAACAGGGAAAAGGTGAAAAAGATGCCGAATGTCTGTAACAATTAGTGCTTGTAGGGCTCAATTCTTTGTGACACTATTGCCATATCAATAACCATCAGATGCCACCATTTCGTAGCACACAGTAAGCCTTTTATTGTCAGTATGCATTTTGGGTGACCAAAAGGTTGTTTCCATAGGGTATTTTGTAAAATGCATGAGCATACTTTGGCAAATAATGGTCTAAAGTATTCATATTTCTTTTTATATTGATCACTTTTTTATATAGTTTCAGCTGTCTAAAGAGGTCAAGCATTTGATGGTAGGCCAAAATAGGTGGAGTAGGCAAAGTGCAATGTCAGGGGAAAGGCCTAGAGATGAGGTGTGTTCATTAATTATTAACATCTGACGAAGACTTGATTGTGTTAAGTCTAGTTCAGCTACACCAGTACAGTATGTGAGGGAGTGTTGGAGGATTCCTGCTCTCCTCACTGTGTCAATCATTACTCTCATTAATCTCTTTGTTTCTCCCTCTCCCCCTCTCCCTTCCTCTCTCTCTCTCTCTCTCTCTCTTTCTCTCTCTCTCTCTCTCTCTCTCTCTCTCTCTCTCTCTCCCTCGGTCCCAGGATCTCGGAGATCTCTCTCTCGGTGGCCGAGCAGGGCAGACCGTCCCCCTTGGGCCCTCGCGCCCATCAGATCGAGAAGTGCGACTGTCCCCCTGGCTACTCAGGCCTGTCCTGTGAGGTAACACCATCCAAAACACACCCACCCCCACCCCACCCTCCTCACACTCCCCCCATCTCCGACACCTGCCACCTCTCTCTCTGGTCATTCATCAATCTGTCTCCCCGCATCCCCCCCACTGTCCTGTCCAAGCC
>NC_085005.1:7250787-7255787 GCF_963854185.1 Sardina pilchardus | reverse complement strand
GAGGGAGAGAGAGAGAGAGAGAGAGAGATAGAGATAGATAGAAGCAGGCAGCAGTTGGAGGGGAAAGACGCCAGCATGTTGACTATCTGAGGACCCTGAGAAACCGATGCTCCAGTCTAGACTGCTGGAGCACTCACAGGCTTCAGCTGAATGCAGCTGACGTGCGGTGTCATTTCCAAGTCACTGGCAGACATCACACAGCCCTGAGCCCGACAGACACACACACACACACACACACATACGCATACACACACACACACACACACACACACAAGTTTGCATAAATCACATGAATCAAGTTGACTGTGAGGGAGCTCTCTGTAGCCCTGTCCTATTGAAATGCAACAGCTCCCGGCTAAACGCCCAGTTGATGGGCGACAGAGCATACCCACCCCACTCACCCCACTCACCCCACATACCCCACTCACCCCACTCACCCCACTCACCCCACATACCCCACTCACCCCACTCACCCCACTCACCCCACTCACCCCACTCACCCCACTCACCCCACTCACCCCACTCACCCCACATACCCCACATACCCCACTCACCCCACTCACCCCATATACCACACTCACCCCACTCACCCCACTCACCCCACATACCCCACTCACCCCACTCACCCCACTCACCCCATATACCCCACTCACCCCACTCACCCCTCATACCCCACTCACCCCACATACCCCACTCACCCCACATACCCCACTCACCCCACTCACCCCACTCACCCCATATACCCCACTCACCCCACATACCCCACTCACCCCACTCACCCCACATACCCCACTCACCCCACATACCCCACATACCCCACTCACCCCACATACCCCACTCTCCCCTCATACCCCACTCACCCCACATGCCGTACACTGCCCACATACCACTCACCCCACATACCCATCATACACCACATACTACTCACCCCACTCACCCCACTCTCACCCCACATACCCCACTCACCCCTCCAGAGCAGAGTCTCCCACCACAGGCTGAGTAGAGAGAGACACGCAGGCTCTGGCCCGTCAGCCTTTGAAGCCGCCCCCCTATGATTTGCGTTTGCGCTAATAACAATATCATTTGCATTTTACGGAGCTTGCAAATTGAAAATGTTAAATGAGTGTGTACGCCATCATTTAGGTAATTGAGGTACACAAGAAGTTAATGAAAGTCTCCGGCATGCCTTGGATCAGTAGACTGCGACTCGCCTCTCTTGATTACGTCTCTCTCTCTCTCTCTCTCTCTCTCTCTCTGTCTCTCTCTCTCTCTCTCTCTCTCTCTCTCTCTCTCTCTCTTTCTCTCTATCTCTGTCTCTCTCGCTCTCTTTTTCAAAACAAGCGAGAGAAAAAGTGAGCGGCAGAGAGCGGAGATAAGAAGGAATGGGGTAGGAGAACGAAAGCCTCAGAGAGCTCTTGTACGTCTTACATCCTTCCACTGGTGATTTGCTTCCAGCTGATCACACACACACACACACACACACACACACAGGCTGCATGTACATAGGCACGCACACACATTCAAATGTACACACACTCACACACACACACACACACACACACACACACACACACACACACACACACATACTATACACACACATGATCTATGATCTTCAAAAAAAAAAAAAACGCTGCTATGTACACATGAAATAAGAATGCCCCTCAAAGTTCCCTTAAGTTATGGTTAGACAGAGTTTATGGCGTCTGTGTGTGCGTGCGTGTGCGTGTGTGTGTGTGTGTGTGTTTTGATTATTATTGGCAGCACGTTCCCTGCGAAGCCTTGTGCTGGATGCCAAGAAGCTTGTGGTGAGGGTGCCAGGTGTAGGCTTCAGCGTCGTAATGGGAGATGATATGCAGTCTGGCTTGGCATACACTGGCAGCCACTGGAGAGCTTTTTTTCCTAATTTGTGTCAAGTGTTGTACTTACGTTTCCCAGAAATAGGATTGTTTTTGTGTTTTTGTATTTGGCATCGGAGGCGTATTCTCTCTCTTTCCCTTTCTTTCTCTCTCTCTCTCTCTCTCTCTCTCTCTCTCTCTCTCTTTTCCCCTCTTTGTCTGTTTGTCTGTCTATCTCTATCTCTCTCTCCCTGTCATTAGATGTCAGGCGACCTTCTCTATCTCTTTCTCTCGTTCCTTAATCTCTGTGTGAGACAGAAAGAATCATCTCTCTCTCTCTCTCTCTCTCTCTCTCTTGCTCTCACTCTCATGCTACTCATTTGTATAATGGTAAAATGCACCATGAAATAAGCAATGCTGTCAGACAGTGATTCACCTTGTGGTTTTAAATAGCAGTGCATTGGCAGCAGTGCTGTTGTGTGGAGGTGTGTGTGTTATTGGCTACAGTTGCTGTAGCTATTGGTAAGACACATTGTCCAATTACTAAGATACAGTGATCCAATGTGTTTTAACACACCTGCTGTCTAATGTATGTACAGTAAGTTGTATCATGTATGTAAGTACAGTATGTACAATATGTATGTACTGTATGTTTGTTTTGTATATGATGGATGTATGTTTGTATGGATGTTTGCAATTGCATGTATGTACAGCATGTACTGTATATACAGTATATATATATATGTGTGACCATTCAAAGCGAAATCAGTCGTTTTGCGCACAACGTTATTTTGAGAAAATCAACAATAACAAACTTCCGGGTTAAAATGTTGAATTTCACGTTTTCGCATAATTTGACTGTATACAGTTTACAGTTTCATATCGTGAACGCATTTCACGGAAAAACATGCGTTTTGACTGTTAAACCCGGCGAAGATTCAACACATTTGCTGTCATTCCCGTTGTGCACGCGCCGCTTGAAAAGGTGATTTCTCCTCTTCTGGGATATCGTGACAGGAGAACCATGTCAACTTTGGATGCGGTTATCTTAGCGATAGTTTGTGTAATACCCTCGATATACATATCGTTGGAAAGCTTAGTTTATGGCCGTTCACATGAACACAATAACTTAATTTATTAAATTTTACCGAAACGACTGGTTCCGCTTTACAGGGTCACATATATATTTACTGTAGATATAAATATGTGTTTGTGCATATATGTGTGTGTTGTATTGCTCTCTTATTCTATCTCTCTCATTTATTCACTGCTTCTCCTCTTTCTTCCTCCTCCCTCTCTCCCTCCTCTCTCTCTCTCTCTCTCTCTCTCTCTCTCTCTCTCTCTCTCTCTCTGTAGAATTGTCAACACAACGCAGAGGGGGAGAAGTGTGAGCGCTGTGCCCAGGGCTACTACGGGGTGGTGCGCGGCTTCACCAACGACTGCAAGCCCTGTGGCTGCCCTCTCACTAATCCGGAAAACAAGTACGACAGCACCTCGCTCACACACACACACACACACACACACACACACCAATACACACACGCACACACACAAATAGATACACACAGAAACAGACACAGTCACACACATACACAGACACACACACACACACACAGAGAGAAACATCTATAAAAAAGGTGTTTATTCTCAGAGATACCACTGACACGCATACAGTATATCAAGCAACTCCATAGCACATCCTGTAGCACACATCCATTCCTACCCAAAAGGGGTACATGCATAATACACAGATACACTACCCATACCCTCGGGGGTATATTCTTCATACAGACACACACTGTACACATTCACTGGGTTGCAGGAGAAGATCACTCTGCTACTGTGAAGCAGTATACAGGAGGTCCACATACTGTAACAGAGTGCTCAAAGCATCTCAGAATACAGAGAAATGCATGTCCAAGTCATTGCTAAACACAAATGACTAAATATGTGTAGTAGGTTTGATGTCTTTTACAGATGCTTAATCAATGCCTTGGGCTCTGAGTGAAATACACAGCTAACGGAATGCAAAACTTAGATAAGAAATTCTACGTTACGCATTACGAGTATTCAATGGTAATGCAGAAACACCAGAATTGATACGTGATTGCTCGACAGTTACCCCCCTACCTCCCCAACACACACACACACGCACACACACACACACACACCAATACACACGCACACGCACACACACAAATAGACACAGACACACAAACACAAACACACACACACACACACACACACACACACACACACACACACACACATGTCAGGTAGGAATCTCTCGTCTCACCTGTAAATGACCCTGTCTATCAGCTTCAGCCCCACGTGTGTGACAGAAGGCATCAACGACTACCGCTGCACCGCCTGCCCCGAGGGCTACGAGGGCAAGTACTGCGAGAGGTGAGACACACACACACACACACACACACACACACACACACATGCTCTGACTGACACTCTCACATGTACTGATCTGAGTGATGAAGCAGACTACTAAATTGCTCTCAGTTGTCCGTGTAAAAACTGAAGCCATGTTGAAAAAAGCAGCAGGTGTGTGTCTATGTTTGTGTGTTCTGTGTCATGTTCTCACTCACTCAGTGTGTTTCATGGCAGTCAAATGCAGATCATTAGGGATTTGCTCATTATTTTACCCCCATGGGTAGACCTCCCAAAGTCCTCACAGCTGCAACACATGTTCATACTGAACGTGTGTGTGTGTGTGTGTGTGTGTGTGTGTGTCTGTGAGAGAGGGTGAGTAGGTTGTGTGTGTTTATGTAGATGTGTCCCCCTTGTTTTGCTTGTGTGTTTTTATGCAGGTTGCTTTATGGTATATTGCTGTGTATGTGTGTGTGTGTGTGTGTGTGTGTGTGTGTGTGTGCGCGCGCGCGCGCATGCGTGTCTGCGTTGGTTGTCTCACACACCAAGAGTATCACACTGAGCTCTCACCAAATTCTCCCTGTTCACCCTCCCAAACCCCGACCCCCCACCCCCACCCCCATCTGACCCCCCGTGTAGGTGTGCCACCGGTTACCATGGCGAGCCGCGGGCTGTGGGCGGGCGCTGCGAGGAGTGTAAGTGTGACGCCTGGGGGGCGCTGCCGCACCCGTGCGACCCCGTGACGGGCCAGTGCCAGTGCCGGCCCGGCTCCAGCGGCCT
>NC_085005.1:7213287-7245787 GCF_963854185.1 Sardina pilchardus | reverse complement strand
GTCCTCTTTGGCTGATTGAAGACCAGTCGTGCTGCAGCATTCTGAATCAACTGTAGTGGTCTTAATACACAAGCAGGTAGGCCAGCTAACAGAGAATTACAGTAGTCCAGCTTGGAGATAACCATTGCCTGTACAAGAAGCTGAGTGGAATCTTGTGTCAGATAAGGTCTGACACAAGATAATAAACAGCTAGTTGCAAGCTAATCGACAACACTTCAAGCTATTCACGATTGCAAGGATAATCCTGCCTGTCCCGCAACAAACACAACAACGTGATTGCAGTTTAAATTTTTATTGTACGTACACAACAAAATGTCACTGTTTTCTGTACTCCGGTGTTCTCGTCTGTGTTCATACTCGTAGGGCAATGTTTATCGTTACCATGGCAATTTGTACTTTCTGCCTCGCGCTGCAAGGCTGCAAGCAGGCTGCAAGGGCGCATTTCTATACGTCATCGGTACGCCCCCCATCTCTACCCAGAACCAGAGAATGGCTGCATCCGAATACTCATACTAACGTACTAATCAGTAGGCGAGACGCAGTACGTCACAGTAGTAGTACGTCCGAATGCTTAGTAGGCATCAACTAGTAGGCGAAAAGTACCCGGATGGCCTACTACCTCCACAGTATACAACGGTTGGTCACTACGCTATCCCACAAATCACCGGGGGTCAAATAACCGTAGAAGAAGACAAGCCGCCGGGAAAATCAAAGGTGACGGGCCGACAGCGACAACTTCAACCGATGTTTATAAATGTAAGTATATTAGTAGAAATGTTGAGTTTAAACGTTGGCTGTTTCGAAAATACGTTATGTATCAGTTCAATTCAGTTGAGGTAAGTTATATTTGCGATTGTATTATCGGGAGAAGACATTAATTCATGTAAATGTTAGCCTGTCTAACGTTATCTGTCTGCTTTAGTTGGTCTATTAATCTTGTTGTAGCTTAAGTTTTAAGTTTACTATCAACTTTAAAGTGAAATTCGTTATGTACGTTGGTAAATCTGTCGTGTACGACGTTAAATGTGATTGTTGGTTAAAGCTAGCGTTATATTTTGGAGTTCTGATTAACGTTAGCAATGCTTTACGTGAGCTGAGGTACATTTGTTATTTTGGAGACAGCTGTGCTGTGTGTATCGAGGGTAATATCGTGTGTATTCCCGTCAAGAAAACGATTATCTGTTAACGTTAGTTTTGTAGTACAACGAAGTCTCTTTATTTAATGCTGCATGGACGAACGAGGATACACGCCGCCTCACTCAGTAGTGGTAACGTAACGTTATGATTTCATAGCCTAGGCTACTTTGTTGGGCTAATTGACGTTACAGTGTTTGTGGTTAGTCAACCTCGCTGTAATGTTATATTAGCTATACTTGCTAAATTCTATGGTTTTCAAAGTGAACCGTGACCTAATTATTACAGAGATGGATTAACATTAACCAGCAGGACTTGGAAGAAGAATATCTAGCGATTGGCACCTCATAGTTACGTTATGCAGCTTGCTTCAGTGTGTGTGTGTGTGTGTGTGTGTGTGTGTGTGTGTGTGTGTGTGTGTTAGAACTGAAGTCATGTACTGTAAAGCTAATACAAATCAAATCAGTAGCTTAGGCATATTTTGGTAGTTCTTTGTTTTGTACTAGGAGCTTGTTTATGATCATGTAGCCAATTTGAACATATCCTTAGTTTGAAGTTTGAACATATAGCCTTCCAACCACCTACTATATGACTCATTTGAATATACACCTTTGAATCCAGGCAACACTGATCAGCTACCTGCACCCCTTTGGATGAAGAAGGCTGCATTTGCGAACCAATTCTTGTGACAAGAGAGCAGAGTTATTAGTAAGTTGTACATTGATTTAATCGAATATGTAATACATGTTTGTTTAGATGAGGCAAATAATAGTAATAAGCTTTAATCTAGGCCTGTGTTGTTTTTATTTGTCATTTTTAGATACTTTTGGTTTACCACATCCACAACATGGCCAACTGGAGCACCCACAAGGATCTCGTGAAGGAAGTCCACAAGCCCTTTTGCTTCAGGTGTGCAAATGTGTTGACGCATATCTATTGCTCTTGGTAATTGGCATTGGTAATACATGATCATTTTGTTTTAAGGGAGAGCAGCGCACACCTGTTTTAGCGAGGTGCTGATCACGGTAATAGTTGAAGAGGAGAGAGGAAACCGCACACTCTTGTTCTGATGCCAACATTTCTTAAATAAATTGATTTAATACATTTTGGCATCAGAACAAGAGTGTGCGGTTTCCTCTCTCCTCTTCAATACATGATCATTTAACAACCACACAATGTCTTGTTTGCTCAAAATAATTACAAGAGAGGTGTTAATGACCGCTTAAGTTGCAAGACTGGGCTTTAGTTATAGTAGGTCAGACAGTAAATGATGAATAATTATTTTTCTTTTAATTATATGCTGTCCATGCTTCTTAAATTGAGAAGGATGCATAGAAAGAACTCTTTGACCAACCCCCAACTGAGAGAGATAAGGTGGCTATCAGTAAATATATTTGAGTGGACAAACACAACTTCTCTGACAGATGACATGTTGAAATCTTGCTTTAGACCTCATAATGATCTTGAAAATATATTACTTTATATCTAAATGCAGTTTGGATACAACCCCCGGCTGGTATTGCTGCTGAAACAGGTGGAGACAACAATGAAGAAGAGGCACCAGAAAGGAAGACCAGTGGCCAAGAGTGTGTGTGTGTGCGCGCGTGCGTGTGTGCGTGCGTTTATGTCAGCATGTGTGTAACTGGGTTGGTCATGGTACAAAAATACAGAATTTAAAGCACCCACACCACACTTGAATCACAAGCCACAACTACTGACAATGGAATGGCTGGGTTTCCCAGATTCGTTAGGAAGCTCTTCAGTGCTAAGAACTTCTTAGGAGCGCTCAAAGAACGCTCCTAAGAAGTTCTTAACACTTAAAAGCTTCTTTTAAAAGCTTCTTAAAATATTTATGTAACACTACCTATGTTTAACTATAGGCTACTTTATTTGAATCATTATACAGTTTTCAAATATTTATTATTACATGTAGATTGTTGTAAAAGCTTGTATCATTCTTAAAATTTCAATTGCTAGGTTTTGTTTGTTTTGTTTGTTAAACTAATAAAACTAATAAAAGCTTATGCATTTATTTACTAGATTTGGATTTTACTGGATTTGTGTGAATTTTCAAGTAGGCCTACTTTTGGTAGGTGGTCTGATTATTGTGATTAGATAGATAGATAGATAGATAGATAGATACTTTATTGATCCCCAGGGGGAAATTCAAGAACTACTGAGGTCAGGCACACCTGGGTTATTCTGTTGGAATGTGCAAAATGTAAAATGAATTGAAATCGAAGGGATACCTTTTCATGTGTGATTTTCTGGAACAATTGTAGGCTAGCCTACTGAACGTTTAGATACTGTTATGCACGTCATGTTATGCTGTTTGGTTAAATAGGTACGAAACACACTTGTTATTGAATTAATGTGCTACAATGCAGGCCTGTTTACTAGTCTTATTTACAACAGTGGTTTGTTTTAAACTACATCATAGCAATTTATTTAGTCAGTAATGCATGCTCATTATAATGAGTAATGAAAGTTATTTTTATTGCACACAAAATTCCGCGATGTCTCCCGCGAGTCACGTCAGGCAAACTGCAGCAGGACTGTTCGGGACAAGGGGGCGTCGTCTCCCGGTAAAAATCTCAAGTTCACGTTGACATATGAAGCCAGTTTAGTCAGCTGGGAGATTTACGGTGAAATACTGCGGGTGGACGGCTAGAAAGGGTAAAATACAGGACTCCCCCGGCCAAAAATGGAGACGGGTCGTGTCAAGCTAAACAAGATGAATGAACTGCTCTAAGGTAAATTCTCGTAAATACGTTCAGTTGTGTCAAGCAAAACTTAATGAATAAACGGCTCGGAGGTCATTCTCGTAAATACGTTCAGCGGTTTAAAGAGAAATAAGACGAATAAACGGCTCTGAGGTCAATTCTCCGAGGTGGCTTTAAAATTTCGCGGCATGCGTCGGTCATTGTGTTCGCGTCACATGTAAACATCCGGGGTCAAAGGACAGGCAAAATGGCTGCCCAGTACGTCCGAATTGTATGCCTACTACTCGCTCGCATACATAAATAACGTACTAAATTGACGGTTGAGTAGTACGTTCTAAACGAAGCTAGTATGTACTGACTATTCGGATGCAGCCAATGTCTAATAAGGGGAGAAGGACCACTAGCGAAATACTTCCGCATGGTACTGCAACTAGAGGGCGATCGCGAGCAAGTGATGAATGAATGGGTAGCAATGGAGCTGAACCCCCCAGTACCACATTTGTCGTTATATAATTTTTTCTCCTAAAATTGCATTAATGCATGCGATGCAGGATAACTTGACTTGACAATCAGCTGACCAATAAAATTTTCAATATGTGTTGTTATTCCTAAAAACCCTTTCAAAGTTTTCATGTCACGTGACACAAGCGAACCACTTTACGGCCATAGACCTAAAAGAAGGTTCAGCTTCACGACGGTCGTAATCGGTCGCGAGTGTCGCGAGCATCCATGAGCTAAATGCTAGCATGTTACAGGGAAAACGGCCCATCCTATGAAAAGCAGAAAGGACATGAGTGACTTTTTATTTCATTTCCAGTGGAAAACCTATACTCAGGTAGCTACTACGACAATGTACATTAAGAAATGAAGTTGTCAACTGTGAAAAAAACGAGTTCTAGCCGCTTAGCCCCATAGACCACAATTCATTTATCACTTGCTCGGCAACGTCCCTAGCGGAATTTCAACAGATTGCAGGAACAATCCGGTACAATGGAGTTAATAGGAAGTGGACCGGCTCTCCCTAAAGGGGCTCTGCCAGAACTGTGCCGGCTGCGTTCCCACCTAAGCGCACCCGGGTAACATCTAGAAGTAGTACTAGGGGGCTAGTAGGGTGAGTTCCGGGTAAGAAAATACCCGAGTTTTGCGTTCCCACATACAGCCACCCGTTTGATATCCGTTTGACATCCGGATGTCTCGCTCATGTGGGAAAGGGACTTATGTCTGTCTCTTTCTCTCTCTCTCTCTCTCTCTCTCTCTCTCTCTCACTCCCTACTTTCCATGGCATCACAGTAATGTCTATACACAGCATCTCTCTCTCTCCACCCCACAAAATCCCCAGATTAAAAAAAGCATAAGGAGACATAATCCCGGGATTAAAAAAGAATATGGAGAAAGAGCAGATATTAGGAAAGAAATGCTGCGGAGATGGGAAGTGGAGATTAGCCACAACAAAGATGCAGATCACTGGTAAAAGGCAAACTGAAGATGTGTGCGTGTGTTTGTGTGTCTCTGTGTGTGTGTGTGTGTGTGTGTGTGTGTGTGTGTGTGTGTGTGTGTGTGTGTGTGTGTGTGTGTGTGTGTGTGTGTTGTTTGTGTGTCTCTGTGTGTGTGTGTGTGTGTGTGTGTGTGTGTGTGTGTGTGTGTGTGGCCAAGAGATGGTGAAAGTGAATCGTGGAGAAGATGAAGGTATGGTGAGTGTGAGGGGGTGTCCTGGGGATCTGATGCCCTTTGCAGATGCCTTGAGTGGGGCTGTCAGTCTGCCAAGCCTCCCTCTGATGGATGGAGCGGGGCCTGTGAGTGCTGAACAAGAGATGTTCCCCTGTGTGTGTGTGTGTGTGTGTGTGTGTGTGTGTGTGTGTGTGTGTTGCCATGGCCTGTCTCGGGTTTTCAGCACCAATATCAGTGATACCAGGAGGCTACTTGCTCCGAGTGAATAAGATCCGTCCTGACAAAACCTGATTCAATCATGTCTTTCTAATAAATGTCTCCTGTCATCAGAACTCTCCTAAAAAACGGTCTTCGACATTTCATGTATTTCTTCAGCAAAAAGAAAAACATTTGACATTGTTTGAGTTGATTGGGTCCAATTTATCTGAACTAGACAGAAGTGTAAATGTTCGGCTGCAGAGAGTAGAAGTCCTACCACACATTTCTTTCAACCATTTACAAAACCAACTGAATGTGCTGTAATCACCACCACTCTTCCACCTGGTAGATCAGCTAAGTAGTGAAACCACCAGTGTTAAGTGCACAGGTGGAAACCACTACTACATGGTAGGACCCAAGATTGTCTAGTTGCCAAGATGAATCATAAAGGGATTTGCCAACGGAACAAAATGGCACGTAGTTCCAGACTCCTGAATAGGCGTGGCCATTACGTCAAACATAAACCTTTCTCTGAATAAGCAGTAAGAGAAATTCTAAAATATATTGTGTGCTATTTTATTGTCATTGTGAAGCTAATGAAGCACTTTTTCGGACGCATATACAGTACATTTCAGACTCTTTCGGGATAAATAATTCAACTTTGGAGTTACAGTAGGACTTATCCACTTTTCGGACTCCTAATAGATACAGAAACTGACCTCCTTTGAATCATCTCGCTTTATCAAAGAAAGGTAGGACTTTACCTTTCTAAACCAGACATTTACACCTCTTGAAGTGGAGAAGTGCCTTCCATGTCCAGTTGAACATGCATCTCATCCACTGTCCTACCCCTTACCTCAAGGAGCCATTTGCAAGCGCTTTTGTTCTAACCTAATCTAAATTATTTTGTGTGCTGTATATGGGGCTGAGGTGATTTACATAAGCCAGATGCAGTCTGTCAACTCTGAAACTCCCTCAGTACCATCTCTCTCCTAATGCATACAGTAGCCCTGTTAACTCTCCAAATGAAGCGCAGCCTCAGTGGCAGTGGCAGCTCTATGAAGTTGCCCTGGGTAAAGACTTTAGTGTGTGTAGGCTAATCACGTTTGTGCTCTCCAAACAGGGTCTGGCCCAGGGGGACCTCTTGCACAACAGATTTCATTTCAGATGTGTTTGTGTTGTCAGATGAGTCTGTCAGAGTGAGTGTGTGTGTGTGTGTGTGTGTGTGTGTGTGTGTGTGTGATGCCTTCTCATGCCTGCTTGTGTTTCGTGTGTGTGTGTGTGTGTGTCCTGCAGCACATGCTTGCGCCACAGAGGGCGCCAGAGAGGCTGCTGCAGCTGGCCGACAGCAACCTAGGAAGCCTGGTGACCGAGATGGACGAGCTGAGGAGCAGGGTGAGGCGGATGAACAAACACACACACACACACACACACACACACACACACACACACACACACACACACACACACACACACACACACAAACACATACATTCATGCATGCGTACAAAGTACACACACACACACACACACACTCTTCAGATTAGGTTAGAGTATGTACACACAGTTCACTGAAGTGAGTGGAGGCCTAGTCAGTGCATCACTGCACCACGACCTTAAGGCCCTCTTGTGTAAACAAACTGATTGAAGTTCGATGCCGCACCGCGCACGACTTCTGTTTCTATGGGACTTACGGTGGTGGAGGTGAGCCCTTTGTTCCGAGGTGTAGCCTAGCTGGAGTGAAAAGGGGGGGTTTCGTCAGGTGTCAAGGTGAGCTTTTACAGTCTCGAGTCCTCTGTTCCGAGTCTGATGAATAAGTGAAGAGGCCGAGCGAGCGAGCGAGCGGTCCGGGCGTAAACAACATGCCTGGCGTGGGAGTGGGAGTGGGAGTGGGGGAGGAAGACATGTACATGGCGTCCAGAGAGGAGGAGAGAACCGCTCGCGCTCTTGCGTCAGTGTCTTCTTGACCGTAATAAATCGATGGACGTGCGTTTGATAATTAGGGCCCAAGCGCCGGAGGTGCGAGCTGTAGCATTTTCAAGATGTGTTAATATGCTGGAATGGGGATAGGATGAATTTAAATATCTCGCCACACAAACAGGAAATGTGTCATAAATTGGCTGTACGGTGACTGACACGGGCTCAGACATCATAGGTTATCGAGGATGATTATGAAAAATGGCAGTCTGGCATAGCGCCACCCTCTGGTAGCAGAAAGGCTTCTTTTTACCAGTCTTACATTCGATTTACTTCAAGTGTGGTGTACACAAACTCACAGGTGTCCTGATTTCCAATTGTGAGGGGATCACCTCCTTTTCTTGTGTTACTGAGGTGATAGGCTAGCACGCACACTCTGTCTGGGTTCTCGTGTACAAGTCTAGGTGAGGAAATGTGGAGAGTACTGTACTGTGTGGCCCGTTTGTGTGGCTGTTAGTGTTATCGTCTAGAGCCAGTAGAGAGTCAGCTTAATCAAGAACAGACCGAAGCACTGCTGGGCCTTTGTGATCGCGTGTACCAGAAATGAATGCGCTCTTAAGCTTTTGAGTATGATGACACAGTGAGTCACACGCAGACACACACACACACACACACACACACACACACACACACACACACACACACACACAAACGGCGCGCACATGCACGTTCTGTGTTTGGTTGAGAAGAGGATGCTGTCACTGCCACCAGTGCAGTGTGGCCTAACATGATTAAAACTCTCTTCCTGTAGGGCGAAGAAGACACGCTTTTGGTTTGGGCTGGGCAATATGACATACAACAAAATGCCCAAAAATGTCACTAGTGAAAATATTGCTGTTAGAAATACCATCCACGACAAGTAGACAGTATTACATAGATACTGCACAAGTAAATCACATCACAGTCTTTGTAGTGAGCATCATTCTCAGCATATTAAAACACAATCAAAGAGATATCACAACCTGACATACAGTGCTTGTTTGATCACAGGAGGTTAGAGATGATGTCGCCAAAATGTTGCCAAAATTGCCCAGCCTTACTTTAGGTGCACTTGGCTCAATGTCAACGCTGTTATGTACTGGAGAGTAGACCAAACCAAAGCACCTGACCTTTTTGCCCGTTTGACCTTGGGTTGGTGAGCATTCATGTTTGATTTTAGTGGCTTATCTGTTTGGAGATGCTGCATAGGGCAGAAAGAGGAGAGGGAGCTAACCATACCGGGGTGCATTTCTCAAAACCACAGTTGCTAACCTGATAGCAACTTAGTAGGTTGGCAATGAGAACGTGTATAGCAACCAACAAAGTTGCTAACTTACAGAGCCAAGGTTCCTGGTGTTCTGTGCTTGTGGCAGATTTAATGAATTCCATGGATCCCCGGTGGGCCGCGTGGCGAGGAGAGGGCCTTGTGCTGCAATGCTGCTACGGCACATACCTCTCACCTAGAGCATACTGCACATACCTTCAGACATTCTTTCCATGCACCCTCAAGAGCTTATACGTGTGTGTGGTGTGTGTGTGTGTGTGTGTGTGTGTGTGTGTGTGTGTGTGTGTGTGAGTGTATTTGTGATTGAGTGTGTAAAGATGTGCTTTGAGGTAGCCACATCTGCTCAGCCTTCTGTTAAATAAAGGAATCACATATTTAATGTCGGACTCAAAGGCTAAGTCTGCTGTGTGTGTGTGTGTGTGTGTGTGTGTGTGTGTGTGTGTATATGTGTGTGGGTGTGGGTGTTTATTGTGTTTTTCAATGTAAGAGAAGAGAAACAAATATATTTTTTTTTTAGTGTGTGCAGGTGTGGGTGTGTGTGTGTGTGTGTGTGTGTGTGTGTGCATGAGTAGTGTGTGTGTACTGTTTTTCGATGTTAGAGAAGACAGAAAAACCTTAGCGATTTGAGTGCACTGTATTTGTGTATTTTGAGTGTGTGTTTGACTGTTTGAGTATGTGTTTGTATGCCTGTACAGTACAGTATGTGACATTCACACAGGTTGCTGCTCTGTGTGAACAGCTGAACCCATTCTCTTGTCCTCCCCATGCACCCTCAAGAACTTATACTGTACGTGTGTGTGTGTGTGTGTGTGTGTGTGTGTGTGTGTGTGTGTCTTTGTGGACGCTCCTCCAGGCCACTAAAGTGTCCGCCGATGGCGAGCAGACGGACTCGGACGCCGAGAGCACTCACAAGAGAGCGCAGGACCTGGAGCAGTTCATCAAAGACACGCTGCTGGCCGCCGAAGGTACAGTACGTCTCGCGCTTCGGCACTCCGCATTCTTTGCGGAAGAAAGAAGCCTCTCGGTATGCTCAGGCGACGAGGCTGAGAGTCGGGGTGTGTGGCGTGTTGGAGTGTGTTACTGTGTGTGTGTGTGTGTGGGGGGGGGGGGGGGGGGGGGTAGCGCGTTGGAGGCAAGGCTAAGTGAGCCATTATGTACACACTGAATAGCACTGGAGAGTAGACCGAACTAAAGCACGCGCATTTGACCTTTTTGCCTGTTTGACCTTGAGTTGGTGAGCATTCATGTTTGATTTTAGTGGCTTATCTGTTTGGATATGTTTCATAGGGCAGAAAGAGGAGAGGGGAGGTAACCATACCGGGGTGCATTTCTCAAAACCACAGTTGCTAACCCTTTGGCAACTTATTTGATTGCCTAATGGAAATTGCATTGCAACCAACAATGTTGCTAACTTGGTTAGCAACTATGGTTTTGGGAAAGGCGCCCCAGACTGCTACAGTAGCTGTTAAAAGTATCAGACACATTTTGAAATATCTGGTTAAATGATGTTTTGGGTTAATACTACCTACGACTGCTGAGATGATAGACTTCTCTAGATCTGACTCTTGTCATTGGCTTGGATGAGGGACGTCTAAAGAATAGGGGGCCTCTGTGGATCTAATTATTAGCAGGCAGTGAAAAGGAAGCCTAATCAAGCCAAGGCTGCTGCAATACTGGGTCCTTGCAGAGGTGTGTGTTGGGCTCTGAATATCACCAATGATGAGAAACAGTTAGACACATATTGTGCATATACACAACATTTACAGAAAAGCCCTTGTGTTGACTCACACTCTCGCACACATAAAAACACACAACCACATTTGATGGACGCGTATCAAATTAGCATCTCAAATTATTTCAAGCAAACAGCTGCGTTCTCCGATAGGCCTTTTATTTTTTTAAGAGGGATGTTTACCCGAAACGAGTAATGCTTCGTCAAGTGAAATTAACAAGGAGACATGTTGCTGTCTTTATCAAGCGACTCATCATTTCATCCCTCCCCCTGCAAGACAAACCTGGGGAATGTTTAAATGAGACTGTATCCGATGGGCCTATCCATAGACGCGCAGTTCCAGAGAGCTTAATTGCCTTTGAAACGCACTATGTAATTATTTCGAGCTGAACGAATGTAATTGGCATATATTTTGTTTTTGTAATCATATTAAATAGTTTACGTTTGAACTCCTCAGGAATTTAAGGAATGCATCTAATTACGCTTCGTTTTAATTTCCAATTTTATGATTTGTATTTAAATTAGAATCCAGCAAGCAACTTGTTTTCTTTTTTTCTTTTCCCCCCACTTCTGCCCCCCTCCCCCCATCGCTCGCATAAGCGTCTTTGAACTGATCGGGTTTTGATTTCAAAGCGGCAAATTAATTTGATTAAAGTGCGTTAGTCTGCCAAGCAGAATTTGAATTTCTTTGAATCCACCTGAAAGAGAGCCAGACAACCGAGCAGGCAGACGAGAGATTCACAAAATAACACGCGGCGGAGAGGAGAGGAGAGGAGAGGAGAGAGGGAGCGTGCGCGCGCGCGAGGAAGAAAGAAGCGCGAGAGAAAGCTAACGACGACAAAAGGGAGGAGGAAGAAAGAGGTCGGAGGAAGAAGAGTGCCACATTTCTCCTTTTGTCGCGCCGCGGCTCCCTTTGTTCTCTCCTGCCTTTGAGCCCGTCACAACGGCCCGACTACACCGTGACGCCGCCACACACAAAGTGGGGACCTTGTTGCTCGCACACACACACACACACACACACACACACACACACACACACACATATAGAGAGAGAGACACACACACACACTCAAGTTCGACAAATGGCCCTCGAGTAGAGGCTTGTCAAGGCCGGAGGAGCTGAAAGCGAAATGAAGTGAGCACGGGTTCCGTCTGTGCCGCGCGGGCCCTCGGAGAACCGAGAGACGACCGGTGACGCACGTTCCTTTCTTGCCGCTCTCAGATCGCGAAGTGGGAGCGCGTTTCTGTTCCGTCGGCGTGCTGGAACGTCGCCTCGCCTCGCCTCGTCCGCCTCTTCCAGGCTGCGCGCCGTCGCCTGCCAGCGAATAATTAGAGGGGAAAACGAGGACTTCAGATGTGGACGCTCCTAATGAGATGCAGCTTCCTCATCAAACGCCTCTGGACGAGCCTCGCTGTCGCCGGCTCAGGCGATTTCTTTCTCTCTCTCTCTCTTGAGGTCTCTCTTTCTCTTTCTCTGTTTCTCTCTCTCTTCCTCTCTCATTCTCTCTGTCCCCCTCTCTCTCCATCTATCTCTCTCTCTCTTTCTGTTTGTCTGTCTCTCTCTTTCTCACTGGCAAAGATCAGTATATTGGCACACAAATTGCCACCAAACCTGTAACTAAGACACTTCCCAGGGTGTGTGTGATGTTATGTGAAAGTGATAAGTGAAAGATTAGTATGTGTCTGTAATCGTATTTGCGATTACAACAATTTTCGTGCACGGAATTGTGATGTGTGGTTTTCTGTGTTTATATTGTTTGCATACATGAAAATGCATTCACCTGTATACTCAATCTTCTATGTGTGTGTTGTGTGTGTGTGTGTGTGTGTGTGTGTGTGTGTGTGTGTGTGTGTGTGCATTTGTATGTGTGTGTGTGTCTGTGTGTGTATTTGTGTATTTGTGTGTTGTGTATGTGTGTTTGTGTATGCGTGTGTGTGTGTGTGTGTGTGTGTGTGTGTGTCTGTGTCTGTGTGTTTATTTGTGTGTGTGTGTGTGTGTGTGTGTGTGTGTGTGTCTCTCTCTCAACAGCCCTGCGAGATAAAGCCGAGGACTTGAACGCCACCCTGGGCCGTCGCGACGGCGCCCCTGAGAAGAGCCTGAACCAGATGCAGAGCGAGATCGAGGCCATGCTGGCCGAGATGCGCAAGCGCCAGCTCTCCGGCAAGAAGGTGATCGCCGAGGACGAGCTCGGGTAGGCCTCTCCGCTCCCCATCGGCCACGCACGTTTCAGACACACTAGTGCACAACTCTATGAGCTATTCTATGGATTAAACACTCACACTCACACTGTACAAACCTCCAGTTGATTCATGCATCAATGCACATCAACTAGGGCTTTACTAACAGAATGCCACAAACATGCTCAGCTTACCCATAAACATGCTCACAAATAGGATACCAACTTTAAAGACGTCTTCCCTGGGGGTGCTGTGGCGCAACAGGCTGCAACATACCCTGCGGTCATGTCCCGATCCCACCCCATCTCTCTCTCCCGCTTGCTTCTAGTCTCTCTCTACTGTCCTATACGATTAAAGGCAAAAAGCCCCTAAAAATATACTTAAAAAAGAAAAGGAAAAAAAGATGTCTTCAAACCATTCTCACACTTACCCATGTGTACTCAAAAGACATCCCGGGTATGCACACTGAAGTACTCATCCCAGATGACTTCATATGAATCCTTCCTGGCACATGTCACGGATGGCTGAACTTTCTAATTCAGCCTGTGATCTTCATTGAGACCTAATTCATTACTTAATCCATTTAGCATCCATGTACCTCACATTAGAGTCTGCAGCACCTTCATGCTGACTCAGCATCCAATTCATGAGTTCAGCCAGAGAGCGCGCGCACACACACACATTCACATACACACACATACACACACACACACACACACACACACACACACACACACACGCACACACACACACACACACACACACACACACACACATGCACAGAACTGTCTGAAAGCTGAAGGTCCAGGACTGTAGACTCAACCCTATTCATAACTCTACAGAGCTAGTTAGATCATGATTTGGGATCGATAGTTTCATAGAAACTGTTCCTGGATGAGCTATGCACTAAACAAACACAATTGTCCTACAAGAAGCAGTAAAGTGGACTTTGTGAGCCTCCTGAAGTCGAAATAAGTAAGCTGCAGCCTTGGCTGTTTTGATGGATGATTCATGATTTTTTGAAGAGCTGTGAGTCTTTTCCAACGCTCTTTACCCAAGAACATATTTTTAGAACCTTTCCCCGTGCTAGGACCCGCTCATACAAGCTGGGCTTCACCGGTTTGGTATTCACCTGGCAAAGATCAGTCCTCTTCCAGCATCGCTGAGTGTTTCACCAACAAAGGGCCAGGACTGCTCAGCGAAAATGAGAGAGAGAGAGAGAGAGAGAGAGAGAGAGAGAGAGAGAGAGAGAGAGAGAGAGAGAGAGAGAGAGAGAGAGAGAGAGAGAGAGAGAGAGAGAGAGAGAGAGAGAGAGAGAGAGCACAAACACATTCCACTAGCGAATGCGCTTTCTTCAGCAAGAGGAGAATCAAAGCTATGGCTCCTCCTCTACGGAGTCCTCTCCCAAATCCATGACCTTGATTTAATTTCCACTTTGAGTGGTGTCTGTCACTTGACATCAACCTGAACATCAACTGAGATGATCTATAGTCTCTGCCAACAATTAAGCATTTTTCATGAGAGAATACGAGTACTGATTTTTTACACACAATTTTATACCAGTTAATTGCAACACTGTACACTTTTAATGTGTCATAATATATGGCTAAATAATTATCCCGAGAGGTAAATATGTTCTTAAGCTACAATTTCATCTACAATTTCATGAGCAATTCACTGAATATTTGCGTTCCCACTAAAAGCATTTTTGCGGATGAGTGCTCTGCAACCAAATGATGAGACTTATTTTTTATTCCTGATGTAAAAATCTTAATGAACTAATTAAAAGTTGCCTGAGGTGAGCAGGAGGAATATTATTCCCTCTAATCAAATTAGAGCTGAAATGGAATCCTCGCACGAGAGCCTCTGAAGGGCAAAGAGAGCCATCTAGTGGCCAGAAGATGGACATTTCAGAGATTTTGAAGGTGCTGAGGCAGGTTGATATTTTTTTTTTTTGACAAGGTAGATGTACACCCTCTGTTCTTGAGCAGATTGTACAGAGGTCTATGCAGTGCCTTTCCTATGTTTGTACTTCAATCATTTGCCAGACACTAGCATACAGCCCTTTAGCATACAATACCCACACCCACCCCCTCCCCGTGAGAAAATATCTGATCATTTACGGTAGAAGTTATACATGTTCTGTGAAAGTTATAAGCACGCACAATTGTATAATTGTGAACATGTGTTTCTGTGTAGTTTGTAATGCTCTACAGTACAGTATATCTGTGTGAGTCAGGATGAGGAGACTGAACAGGCAGGAAGTTGTTTTTAGACTCCCACTCATAAATCATGATGAGCAGCCATGCCCGTGCTATGGGGTTAATCCCCACTGAGTGCTTAAACTGACAAGAGATAGACTGCATCTTCAGACTACGAAAACAATGCCTTGTACCACTGATTGCTTTGAACAAGACCAGGTTTCTGAATACCTAATATTGTTGTACTTAAAATGCAGCTCCATGTTTACTTGAGGAATATAATCCTCACTACAAACAAATCTCCACAATCCTCAAAGGTCAACGCAAATATCAGTGCAATGCATACCAGTTCAATGCATGCATAAAACATGACGGCACATGCTGTTGCTGTTGACTAGGCTACTTAATTATTTATTTTTGCTATGTATTGTGTACCATCGGTCTGTCTTCTTCTTCTTCTTCTTCTTCTCTCTGACTTATGTGTGCTATGTATTGTTAATCATCTCTATGTCTTCTTCTACTACTTCTAACTTCTTCCTCTTCTTCTATCTCCTTCCTCTTCCTCTCTCTGACTTATGTGTGCTATGTATTCGAAATCATCTCTATGTCTGCTTCTTCTTCTACTACAGTACTTCTAACTTCTTCCTCTTCTTCTATCTCCTTCCTCTTCCTCTCTCTGACTTATGTGTGCTATGTATTGTTAATCATCTCTCTATGTCTTCTTCTTCTTTTCTTCTACTTCTTCCTCTTCTTTCTCCTTCTTTTTCCTGCTCTTTCTCTGACTTACTGTATATATTTTTTTGTCCTGGCATCAGTGTTCCAATAAAGGGGTTCTTTCCCCCCCACCCCCCCTCTCTCTCTCTCCACAGCGCTGCCGAGGCCCTCTACCAGAAGGTCAAGCGCCTCTTCGGGGACCCGCACCAGGCCACCGAGGACCTGAAGGCCGAGGTGACGGGCAAGATGGACGACCACCACCACAAGCTCAACGACACCCAGGAGCTGCTCAAGGAGGCCCAGGACAAGATCAAGGCGGCCGGAGGGCTCTCTGACGCCAACCAGCGCAAGCTGGACGCTCTGCAGGTTAGCCAAGGAGCTAACATTGTTAGCATGTTTTTTTTATGGACGAGGGATGGGTATTTCTAAAGATAGAGGTGGACATTGAGTCATTGTCTTGTAGCCCTTTTCCTTTGTTTAGCTTTGGTCTTAGATCATTCCTTGGTTCCTTTGGTGCGGCTCAGCCGTCTGTAAATACGCTATAGAAATGAAAATTGACTTGACCTGACTTGACTTAATTGATTGAAGAAACCCCCAATAGCCTCAATTGTTTGGGTGTAAGATGCTTTACTTTGAACTTTGAAAACACTTGAAGCACAACTTTGAAAACACAATTTGGCCTGGTAAGGCTACATCCAAGACCTTCCTCTTGCAAAAAAACCCTTTAGGACCCCATATGCTAGTGTGCCATTCATGACCCTGGGATTCTTATTGCAGTTGCTACAGTACTATGATTCTCAGTATTAATTGCGTATATAACTGTGTGTGTGTGTGTGTGTGTGTGTGTGTGTGTGTGTGTGTGTGTGTGTGTGTGTGTGTGTGTGTGTGTGTGTGTGTGTGTGTGTGTGTGTGTGTGTGTGTGTGTGTGTGCACAGCGTAAGAACAAGGCTGCTCTGGCTGGTAAGAAGGCCACGGAGGCTGTGCTGGAGGAGGGGGAACGTCTGCTGGACGAGGCCAACCTGCTCTCTGACAACCTCAACCGGGAGATCGAGGTGCGTGCACGTGTGTGTTCCATTACGTGGTGTGTGTGTGTGTGTGCGGTGTGTGCGTGAGTGCGTTCGTTCATGCCTGCGTGTGTGCGTATGTGTGTGCGTGCAGTGCGTGCGTGTGTGCATTCGTCCATGCCTGCGTGTGTCTGTCTGTGTGTGTGCATACGTGCGTGTGTGCGTTCGTCCATGCCTACGTGCGTGTGTCTGTGTGTCTGTGTGTGTATGCGCGGTGCGTGCGTGCGGTCGGCCATGCCTCCGTGTGTGTGTGTGTGTGTGTGTGTGTGTGCAGTGCGTGCGTGCGTGCATGCGTTCCTCCATGCCTGCGCGTGTGTGCTGTCTCTCCACCTCTCCTGCCCACTCCCTCTAAACGCCCTTCCCCTCCAGAGCTCGGCTGACTCAGCCTGGCGATATTAGCCCTGCCGTTTACTCTCCGAGTCAGTCTCCCTCCAGAGCCTCCCTGGATCCTGGGGGTCTTCCAGGGTAATAATCCAACGCCTGAACCAGCAGTCTCGCACACTGACTCACCCGCCTAATGACTCATACGGATCGGCCCCAGTGACAGCAACGCGCCGTAATGATCCGGCCGCTAGCGGCTATCAGTAGCGGGAGCGGGAGGCGATAAATCTCCGTTATACATGAAACGTCAACTCTCGCTCATGTTTTTACCCCCCATTACGGTTTGCACTGTAGTTACATCGTCGCAGAGATGGCGTAGTCAGCATTGATTTGTAGAACTCTTTATAGTTTATGTTCTTACGCGTGTGGTTCAGAGCTTTGGCAGCATGAAGGGAAGGACCACACACAGCAAAAACGGAAATGTGTTAAAGAGGATTAAGAAGGTTTTCTAGAAAAGTTCAAAATGAAAGTGTTCAACAAGTGTAGTGGATGTGATCAGAGCAAGACATAAACTCAAATGGTGAGTGGCAAAAGGAAGCCTGTCCCAACCAGCAAGAACAGGCCTTTTTATTCTCCAACCAATCACAGAGCAGGGACCTACTGTACACCCAAGTCCCTCTCCACCTGCCAGAGAGATAGAGGATACAGAGTGCACATCAGGGAGGCTCCAATAGTCATAATCTTTTAGGATCTTCAGTTCAATAGTTCAGTTCACTTTAGTTTATAGAGGCTATCTCCAGGCTCTGTGCTCTTTGTAAAGCTCAGCTTGAAGCTCAGCATGGACTTCAACAACAGTCAGTCATTGGTTTAGGAATGGGAGTGCACACTGACTGATGTAGGATTTTAGAGGCACGATGACTGTAGGTGGCTCCGTGAGAGTGTGTGTGTGTGTGTGTGTGTGTGTGTGCACGCGTGTGTGTGTGATAGGCAGTCTTGCTGTGTGGCCTTGGCGATGTTTTATGTACTCTTGAGTGTCAAAGCTGTATCATCTCTGAAAACATTTGAATCCTGTCTGCAAGAAATTTGATTGGTGGAATCAAATAACAAATTAAAATGTGTGTGTGTGTGTCTGTGTGTGTGTGTGTGTGTGTGTGTGTGTGTGTGTGTGTAGGATCTGGACGCTATGAGGACTGAGCTGAACCCGCTGCATGACCAGCTGGACTACCGTGTGGGGCGTCTGACCAGCGGCCTGAGTGACAACACGCTGCCCGACCTGCTGCTGAGGGCCGAGGGCCACGCCGCACAGCTCAACGAGTCCGCCGCCATACTGGACGGGTACGCCTCCGTGTGTGTGTGTGTGTGTCTGTGTGTGTGTGTGTGTGTGTGCTTGTGCGTGTGCGTGTGTTTATGTGTGTCTGTGTATGTGTGTGTGTGTGTGTGTATATGTGCGTGCACATGTGTGTCTGTCTGTTTTTCTGTATGTATGCATGAAAAAAAACAACACCTGACAGAAAGTCTGTGTATGTGTGTGTGTGAAGAAGAAAAATTCCGGAAAGTGTGTGTGTGTGAGAGAGAGAGAGAGAGTGTGTGTGTGTGAGAGGTTGAGGCAAGCTAAATGAATTCCACGCCCTGCAGATGCACAGCCGCTGTTCTCCATTCAGATCCATTATCACACTTCTCCCACCAGGAGCCGGTCCACTCCCCTGACGCTGAGCAGTGTGCTCGAGAGTTCTCCTCTCCCCAAATATTGCTCTCCTCATCCACAGCTCCCATTTTAGGACACCTTTTTAAAAGCCAAGTGGGTAATAAATTATTACCCCCCCCCACACACACACACCCTGCGCAACACTAGTATTTTCTACTGAAGAGCATATTGAGCACTTTTGGTTTGTTTAGTGTTTAAAAATATGCTGAGTAGGATGTTCAAGAAAACAGGTTTTCGCCTGTTTCGGAAGAATTGGGGGTGTTTTTTCTTTTTTTTTGTTGTTCCAGAGCGGCGTTTGCCTAAGAGATCATTTCAGTTGGTTTCAGCTGCATTACAGTACACCTCTCCAGTGTGTCACCTGTGCCTGGGGCTCACAGCCCACGGCTGGGCCTGGCCTGAGGGGGGAACTCGTGGAGGAACAGAACAGAACAGAATAGAGAACACACACACACACACACACATGTGTGAGGTCCCTTAGGAGGACACGCGTGTGTGTAAGGGCCCTACAGGCATCAGAATAGAGAGCAGGAGGGAAACAGGCATAGTAATAGGCAGAGTAACAACCATGAAGAGTTGAAAGACTCCCCTGTGCTCAGCTGTATGTGTGTGTGTGTGTGTGTGTGTGTGTGTGCGTATGTGTGTGTGTTTGAGCAGGCATGCAAATATAAGAAGATACAATGGTCCTCTTGACACATACATGTACACAAACACACACTTTCTCTTGCGCTCTCTCTCACACACACACACACACACACACACACACACACACACACGCACACACGCACACACACACACACACACACACACACACACACACACACGCACACACACACACACTCACACACACACACACACACACACACACACACACATACACATGCACCCACACACGCACACACACACACACACACACACACACACCCTTAAGTCATCTCCTTGAAGAGGATACTGACCCCAGTGGTCCTCCATATGTCTCCCTGACCTCCACAGCATCCTGGCCGGCGCCAAGAACCTTTCCTTCAACGCCACGGCGGCCTTCAACGCCTACAGCAACATCAAGGACTTCATCGAGGAGGCAGATAGGGTCGCCAAAGAAGCCAAGGCCCGGGGAACAGAAGCAGTGCAACTGGTGAGACACACACACACACACACACACACACACACACACACACACACACATACACACACACACACACACACACACACACACATACAGAGACACAAAGAAAGATTAAAGGTTCAAGGAATGAGACCTGGCTGATTGAGGTGAAGGAGGTAATTTCTCCCTCAGGACAAAGTCCAGGACAAAATCCATACATATAAACTCACACACACACACACACACACACACACACACACATCCATGCAGACACAGACATAAAATCACAAGCTGAAGTCCTACAGCCGCTCAAAACTCACAATCCCAATTCCTAATAACACATACTGTACACCATCACACAGTGCTCCCATACCCCTATGCAAACTCAGACACTTTTCTTATTCTACTTGTACACACACACACACACACACACACACACACACACACACACACACACACGCCTGCTGCCTAACATGTCGCACAGCAGTGATTCAGGATCCCAAACCTGTGGTACCACTTTATTCAGTTCCATTTGTCACGCGCCACAGATCAAAGTCCCCTCTCTCCCCACCATTATCTCTTCCCTCCCTCCCTCCCTCCCTCCCTCCCTCTCTCTGTCTCTCCCTCCCTCCCTTCCTCCATCCCTGCTTCCTCCACAAGCCAGTGGAGGTGAGGGGAAATCTCGTCTCTCTTCCTCTCTCGCTCCTTTTTCTTTCATTTCCTTTCTCGCTCTTCCTCTCTCTCTCCCTCTTTCTCTTGCTCTCTCCCTCCCTCTCTCTCCCCCTCTCTCTCTCTTTCTGTTCCTTTCTCTTTCTCTTCCTTCTCTCTTTCTTTCCCCATCTCTCTCCCTCCCTCTCGTTTATTCCCTGAGGAGCAGAATCGAGGCCGAGACGTTGAAAGGAAACATTTGTCCCCTGTGGTGGTATATCTGTTCAGACAACGTATGTTGGGAAATATAAAGAGACCCAACTGCATGTGACACATGAAAAAACTACAAACGCAAACTGGAAACAGGACCAGGCGCAGCAAAGTTGATTTAACAAGCTGTAATAGATGGGTCCAACTTTATTTATAGGGCAGCTCGGTGACTCTAAAGTACTTTACAGTTTCTACAGTCTGGAGCAGCTTATTTAAATGTTCAAAATGTTGAGCATAATTCTTTCAAGATTCATCTATTGATTTCATATTTTTTGTATAATTGTTGGGCTTTTGCCTTTATTTGGATAGTACAGTGAAGTGTGACAGGAAGCACTGTAAGTGGGAGTGAGAGAGAGATGGGGTGGGATTGGGAAATGACCGCAGGTCAGATTGGAACCTGTGTCCCTGTGGGCATTTGGACCCCATCATTGTATGGACCATAGACATATACCTATATACAGTATACTGTATCTATGGCATAGATGGTGTAGACGATAGATAGATGTATATGTAAGGGATAATGTATAGAACGCCGGTCATTATCGGAAAATAATTCCCGACAGGATGAACTGAACCCCGACACGCAGCGGCGTTCTATACATTATCGCGCTTATTATACGGCAACTTGCCAAAACGAGAAAAGAAACTTATCTCAATGTGTCTTTAGCAATGACTTGGCTACTGTTTCGTGGCTTCCGCTACAACTAGCAGAGTGAACCCGTTGCCATTGGCAGCGGTCATTATACCTTCGGAGCGGTCATTATGCAAAAATAACTGACCGGTAGAACGTTGAGAGGCCCATTCAAAGTGAATGGGAGCTCCCTCAACATTCTAGAGAGCCGTATAATAAGTGTACATATACTGTCTATGGTATGGACTCTGCGGCCAATTGCACCATGTCAAGTTTTTTTTTCCTGTTGCTGAGAATGTCTGTATTGTGATGTTTGCGTAAATACAATACTGTAGAGGGTGACCTCAGTGACTCATCTGAGGGTCCATCTCTGTCCCCTAGTCCACTGGACCAGAGGGCCCGGTGAAGGAGCAGGCCCGAGGCTCACTGCAGAAGAGCAACCGCTTGCTGGACGAGGCCAAGAAGCTGGAGAACGACGTGAAAGGTGGGGCCGAGTTTCAAAGCAAATCAAATCAAATCAGGCTTATTGGCCATGTATACTTGTGTATGCAGTACAAGGAATTTGGTGAATTTCAGAGGTGGAAAATTCCAGCTTCAGAAAACAAAAGTCCAACCACGTATTGGATCTACCTGTGCACTTAGCACAGGTGATCCCACCAATTAGCAGCTCTACCTGGCAGAAGGGTTGTGTTAATTAGAATCCGCGGGTTAATTTCACAGAGCACTTGAGCAGTTAAGTCTCTCGGAATGAAGGCCACTTTAGGGGGGATTCTGAGGCAAATTGCCGCTTGCTATTGCAGAGAACGGAGAGACCTTGGAGAATCTGAAGGGCAGGATGAAAGCGGCGGGTCTGAAGAACGCCGGCCTCATGAAGGACCTCAACGACACCCTGGGAATGCTGGCCACCATCCCCAATGGTGAGTCCTGTCAGCTTCAACATTCATGTCTCAACAGATGGTTCTTTTCCTGGGACTGTTTGTGTGTGTGTGTGTGTGTGTGTGTGTGTGTGTGTGTGTGTGTGTGTGTGTGTGTGTGTGTGTGTGTGTGTGTGTGTGTGTGTGTGTGTGTGTGTGTGTGTGTGTGTGTGTGTGTGTGTGTGTGTGTGTGTGTGTGTGTGTGTGACACCCACGACAGGCAGCCCCTGTGACAGGCGATCAATATAGCGCTGGCTCCTGGTGAGTCTTGAGTATGGAAGCATATGAGTTCCATAATTCAAATGAGAATGCATTCTGCAATATGCAATTCTAAAAGACATTACATTAGGCAATTGCTAATTCATTATGCAATTTAATATTACAATTTGCAATACTTTCTTTCAAACTGCATTTTAATATACAAAGTGACAATGCAATCATCAAATCAATTTGATTTATTTTGGTTAAAAATTTGAATAAACATGGATTGAATTGCATTCCATTTTGCCATGGTACTTTAGTCTCAAAATTCAAATGGCAATTCATTTTGCATTTCAATTTTCAATATTCAGTTTCATCTTTTAATTGTCAATTACTTTTGCAATGTAATGTTCAAAATTCAATGTAGAATTGAATTATTTTTTAATTTTTTAATTTATTTGATTTTTTTTTTTAAATGTTTTTTAAAAAAATATTGAAAACATTTTGAATATTTTTTGGCAAAAAGTTTTGCCCGGTTTGCAGAAATAGCGCCCCCGTTATTGCATAGCACTTTGTCACGCTCTTTGTGTCTCAAAATTCAAATGGCAATGGCAAACGCGATTCCAAAACACTTTGCAATCTGTCAGTCTCCCATCACCCATGGCGGGAACTACGTCACGTCCGTGTTTATCTCGCATTGGTCAGTCTTCTCTTTAAGGCGGGTCTTGGGCAGGGCGGCTGACGGCCTCCAGGTAGAGAAGATAACGTAAAAGAGAAATGGTCGCTGACACAGTAGCCTACTGTTGGAGGTGATGGGCAAGAACAGTCGCTCAGCTACTGAGCGAGGCAGGCGTGTGTGTGTGCGCGTGCGGAGACCTTGATCCGACCGTACGCCACCCCCTCCAGGAGCGTGTATCAGGGTGAAGCGTGAAAAATAGCACACAGGTAGCCAGGGGAGCTGATCGAGGGAGCTGGCAGCCCAGGGCCCTGGAGCTCATATCTGGGTGCAGCGTTTGCTCCTCTCAGCCCGGAGGACTGCTCCAGATTAACGACCATAGACAGTAAGATAGGCTACTGACAGGGCTAACACAGGGCTACTAACAGGGCAGGGCTGTTAATGACAGGGCAACATCGTTTCATTCACACTCAGGCACTCCTGGTCTGACCACGACCGTCCAGCTGCAGCCTGCACTGTCAGAAAGGAAGCGTAGCCACGTCCTGAGATATCGATGGCTTTGCCCCAAACGAGGAACGTACATCGTTCTTTTCACAAATACACCATATTTGTAAGCAAATAAAGTGGTTTACTTAAGATTACTCAGCGTTTTATCAACGTTTGGTCAGAACCGGAAAGCAAGCGTAGTCACTTGCTGAGATATCGATGGCTTTGCCCCAAACGAGGAAGTAGTTTTTCACTGATCGTTGATAAGAATGTAGCACAAATTAGCAAGTGCATCTTTTAATAGGTGTCTACGTTTTATTTTTATAACGTAGCACAAATGTATTACATTCGTCAATGTTGACGTTTTTCAGTTATAGTTTTGGATGTTGAATGTTTGTACAAACAACAATCCAGTGGGATGATCACGTCTCACCGAGTCTCGCAACCGATTCTCTACCACCGCCGTCATGTCATCCGGCACAAGCTTCCTTGGTACACTGCTGTCATAAGCATTACGGTTCCCCATTGACTCCCATTGATTCTGACTGTCAGAATCAATGGGAGTCAATGGGGAACCGTAATGCTTATGACAGCAGTGTACCAAGGAAGCTTGTGCCGGATGACATGACGGCGGGTTCCCTACCGGTGCAGCGAGAATATTTTCGCGGACCAAACGTTGATAAAACGCTGAGTAATCTTAAGTAAACCACTTTATTTGCTTACAAATATGGTGTATTTGTGAAAAGAACGATGTTCGTTCCTCGTTTGGGGCAAAGCCATCGATATCTCAGGACGTGGCTACGCTTCCTTTCTGACAGTGCAGGCTGCAGCTGGACGGTCGTGGTCAGACCAGGAGTGCCTGAGTGTGAATGAAACGATGTTGCCCTGTCATTAACAGCCCTGCCCTGTTAGTAGCCCTGTGTTAGCCCTGTCAGTAGCCTATCTTACTGTCTATGGTCGTTAATCTGGAGCAGTCCTCCGGGCTGAGAGGAGCAAACGCTGCACCCAGATATGAGCTCCAGGGCCCTGGGCTGCCAGCTCCCTCGATCAGCTCCCCTGGCTACCTGTGTGCTATTTTTCACGCTTCACCCTGATACACGCTCCTGGAGGGGGTGGCGTACGGTCGGATCAAGGTCTCCGCACGCGCACACACACACGCCTGCCTCCCTCAGTAGCTGAGCGACTGTTCTTGCCCATCACCTCCAACAGTAGGCTACTGTGTCAGCGACAATTTCTCTTTTACGTTATCTTCTCTACCTGGAGGCCGTCAGCCGCCCTGCCCAAGACCCGCCTTAAAGAGAAGACTGACCAATGCGAGATAAACACGGACGTGACGTAGTTCCCGCCATGGGTGATGGGAGACTGACAGATTGCAAAGTGTTTTGGAATCGCGTTTGCCATTGCCATTTGAATTTTGAGACACAAAGAGCGTGACAAAGTGCTATGCAATAACGGGGGCGCTATTTCTGCAAACCGGGCAAAACTTTTTGCCAAAAAATATTCAAAATGTTTTCAATATTTTTTAAAAAAACATTTAAAAAAAAAAATCAAATAAATTAAAAAATTAAAAAATAATTCAATTCTACATTGAATTTTGAACATTACATTGCAAAAGTAATTGACAATTAAAAGATGAAACTGAATATTGAAAATTGAAATGCAAAATGAATTGCCATTTGAATTTTGAGACTAAAGTACCATGGCAAAATGGAATGCAATTCAATCCATGTTTATTCAAATTTTTAACCAAAATAAATCAAATTGATTTGATGATTGCATTGTCACTTTGTATATTAAAATGCAGTTTGAAAGAAAGTATTGCAAATTGTAATATTAAATTGCATAATGAATTAGCAATTGCCTAATGTAATGTCTTTTAGAATTGCATATTGCAGAATGCATTCTCATTTGAATTATGGAACTCATATGCTTCCATACTTGAGACCAGCATCTCAGCTCTGACAGAAGCCAAACGGGCCTGTGCATCTGGGTTAAACTCTCCGAACACACTAGTCGCTATGACAACCCGCCAGGGTGTGTGTGTGTGCGTGGGGTGTGTGTCTGTGTGTGAGGGGCTGATCAAGAACACGCCACAAGTCGCACCCTCGAGGCGGCAAAGCGTCCCGGTTGCGCGTCGTCTAGACAGGCAGGGTGCAGAGAAGCAGAGCCAGACGCTCAGAGCTCATCAACCGATGTAGGGAGACCCATCACACACACACACACACACACACACACACACACACACACACACACACACACACACACACACAGAGATCGGAGACCACACACACAGAGAGAGAGAGAGATCGGAGAACACACACACACACACACACACACACACGCACGCACACACACACACACACACACACATACTCACACACACACACACACATACACACATGCTTGGACACGCACAATCACACACTTACACACACAGAACAGAGAACACACACACACACACACACAGAACAGGGACCTACAACATCAGGGCCAGAGGTTCCCTTTCAGACATCCACAGAAGCACATCACTGAGCTCTAACTTGCTTCCCAAATTCTGATGTCAAGGCACTGAGAAATGAATATACAAAGTGTTATATTCTTAAAAGTTTACACACTTTTACGTTGTTCATTGGCAGTAGACTTTATATTACAAAAATGCAAAAATATATGCAGTATTCCAGAATTTTACTTGGATTTGTTTTGATCAGCTAAAACGTTATGATGCTACACTTTGGTATGGTAATATGAGGGGAGAACTCCTTTTTTTGAATGCTGTTTGTGTTCTAAGCCTGTGTGTGTGATGTGTGTGTGTGTGTGTGTGTGTGTGTGTGTGTGTGGACTGACCAGACACAGCAGTGAAGATCCAGGCCACCAAGGCGAAGGCGGGCGAGGCCAATGAGACGGCCAATGACGTGCTGGCGCGCCTGCGCGACATGAACCTCAACCTGATGGGCATCCAGCGCAACTACAGCAAGCTGGCCGACGACGTCAGCAAGGCCAACAACATGATCCAGGACCCCGACAAGAACAGTAGGCGCTGCCCTCTCCACTCACTGTCTTTTCAATCACTCAGAGCTGTGTTCCAAGTGTTCACTCGTTCACTCACTCAAATCTGTGTTCCAAATTAGTGCTGGGCGGTATACCGGTTCACACCGAATACCGGTGTATATTTTCGTAATGATATGAATTTTTAATATACCGCCATACCGGTGTATTTGATTACACTGTGGGCGGAATGCTGCGTCGCGCGTCATTGTTTCAGACGGGACCCTTTTCAGTGTTGCGCTTCTAAACACGCATGGTGAAAGTAAACAGTGGAGCCTGTAGCACAAGATACCTCACGTTTTCCCTTTAATTATGATGCTGAAGGCTTAATTTTTCCTTGGGTGTTGCACAGAATATCTTAAATTGTCCCCCTAGTTAACGAAAAGCGTTACTGGTCTTAATAACCTACATTGAAAGGGATTTTCCAGTAGGCAAAAAAAAAAAGAGATTGTTCACCGCTGTAACTAGCTAGCTGGCTAGTAGGCGAACCCACCGAACACAGGAATACTTTATGATCTTATAATTCATCTTACCTTAATAACATTCGCTGAAATTATCCAAGTAGCAAGTAAAGCATGTTACAGACATGAACTGAACAATACTAGCTGGTTAGTTAGTCATGATCTTGACTGTCATCAGTGCACTGAAACGAACTTTTGTGTTTACATTTTGCTTAGCGAACCGTAACATGATAGGCTAACAAGACATCCACGTGAATTCTGTAAACGTTAGCCTACCACTAACGTTATGTGTAGAGCACACAATAACAACACGGCATGATTCTGATGGGCCTATTTGACAGAGTAGGCATATTAGCGGAGCAGTCTCTTCACTTAGTCACACTTGTTTTATATTTCCTTTTTATATTTACTTGAAAACAGTGTACTTGGGCTTGAACTTGAAGCATAAGTATTTGCACTACTTTTTGTGTAGGTTTGTGCAATTTGCATAGTAAAAGTTCTGTATTTTGACTGCAATTGCCCATTAGAATCATGATGCCTCTTTGTAAACAGCATCATGGCCATGCAACCTGTAATACTACTACTAGTGTGGAATTATTCTACAATATTCACTCATTATGACAGTAAAATAGGCCATCCTAAGTCAATCTACTGCAGTAATTCCTTGGTCAACCCATAGAAAATGTTGCGAACACTTGATTATGCATGGAAAAAAAATACCGTCATATACCGTGAAACCGTCAGAATTTTGAAAAATACCGTGATATACATTTTTGGCCATACCGCCCAGCACTATTCCAAATGTTCACTCGTTCACTCACTCAAAGCTGTGTTCCAAATGTTCACTCGTTCACTCACTCAAAGCTGTGTTCCAAGTGTTCACTCGTTCACTCACTCAAAGCTGTGTTCCAAGTGTTCTCTCGTTCACTCACTCAAAACTGTGTTCCAAATGTTCACTCGTTCACTCACTCACTCGTTCACTCACTCAGAACTGTGTTCCAAAAGTTCTCTCACTCACTCACTCACTCACTCACTCACTCACTCACTCACTCACTCACTCACCATATAGGATGTGGTTGATTCACTACACAGTGTCCTATGTTGTGAACGAGTGACAATTTCATAAATTTTTTTTCCATTTGGAAAGGGATGTTATTGGCAAGACCTTTATACTTGAAAGTAGTAGCCAAAGCACAACATTCTGTACGGTAAAGAAAGCTGAAGGTTCTCACTATTAGATTTGTCTTGTCCTGTCTGTCTGGTGATACATTTCCTGATATGGTATTGATTTGTGGATATGGGCATGTTCAAACAGAATACAATGTCAATGGAAATCATTAACTCACACATTGTATTGTAGGGTTTTGCCGTGTGTACCACATTTGTAATGGTGTGTCTTGTTTTTTCTGTCCCCCTCTGCCGTCTTGTCATTGCCCTGTGTGTGTTGAACGTTCCCAGCGATAAGTACGTATATTTCTCCGTCCCGTGGCGTCCACTCCCCGCTGTGTGGCCTCCAGTTAACTCCCCACGTCCTTCTGCAGCTCAGACCCATGCATGAGGGCTGGATCAGCTCCGCATGGCCTCCCAGTTTACTCCTCCCTTCTCCTGCTCTCTCTCTCTCTCTCTCAATCCCTCTCTGTCGCTCGCTCTCTTTTTCAATCCTTTGTTTTCTCTCTGTCTCATTTTCTGCCACAATCTCTCTCTCTCTCTCTCTCTCTCTCTCTCTCATTCATTGGGAATCCATTGTTCTCTCTCTCTTTCTTTCTCTCTCTCTGTCTCTTTCTCTCTCAATCCCTTGTTCTTTACTGTCTCGGGCCTGTAACTTTCTCCTCGTTCTCACTTCAACAGGATTAGGCGCAGTTGCTGAAAGCTTTACTAAGCGTGTTATCCTAATTTGCACTTACAAAGGGGAGGAAAAAATAAGAAATGAAAAATAAGAAATGATTATGCTAATTGTGAATGCGCAGTGTGCTTTTTCTCTTCTCCTCTAGTAATGGACTGTTTTGTCTGTACCTTGAATGCAGCTAAAGAAGTTACTAAGAGACAGCTTATGTCCTCTTGCTGCAGTTCTGTCTCTGTGGCTTGCGCTTTCTCTCTTCTCTTCCTCTTTCTCATTCTCTCCGTTTCTCTTTCTATCTTTCTCTATACGGTATCTCCTGCTGATTATGGGTATTAGTCTAGTCGTAATTTCTTGAACCCAGAAATGTTGAGTACCCTAAAGTTTTATTGCAGAAATGTCATCTATAGGCCTAATAGATGGAATTTAACTTGGTTGCCTAAAGTTGCACTTTGGGCAATTTGCATAATTAGCATAAATATATAGGCAATTAAGGTGAATAGGGTGCAGGTGAATAGGGTAAAAAATTTAAATAATAGATATCACTATGAAACTTTCTTAGTTGGTTACTTGTGCTAAGATGAGAAAAAAATGTATTGCATGTTTTTTATATTTTAATGTTTACATATGCAAATGAGGCCATGTCTCATTAAACATGCGCTTATTTGCATACTGACAAAATCAGATTGTTTAATAATAAAGTCATGCTCAAAATATTTTTTTCCAAGGGTAACATGTGTACTTGGGGTCTGAGTTGGTGAAAACCTTTAAGGAACCTGTCAGGAGGCAGTGTTGACCTATGGACAGACGGATTAAGAAATTAGGTGCTCCATGCAAAATAACTATAACAGCATGCACACACACGCAAACCTACAAGAACTGTACATAATATGCAAAATAACTATATCCAGCATGCACACGTACACAAATACACATTAACTATATACAAGAACTATACAACCTATAAAATAACAATGACATTTTAAAGGCACAGGAGCAAGATGTTTTTGTACGGTCACAATTATGACAATTGGGATTAAATGGGTCAATGGGTTAACGCTGCCTCCTTACCAGGTTCCTTTAAAGGTTTTCACCAACTCAGCCCTCCAAGTATACATGTTTACTTTGGAAAAAATAAACATTTTGAGCCTGGCTTTATCACACTATCTGATTTTGTGCGTATGCAAATTAGAGCCTTTTTTATGAGATATGGCCTAATTTGCATATGTAAACATTAAAATATAAAAAACATGCAATACATTTTTTTCTCATCTTAACACAAGTAACCAACTGAGAAAGTTTCATAGTGATATCTATTATTTTTATTTTTTTTACCTTATTCACCTGCACCCTATTCACCTTAATTGGCTATATATTTATGCTAATTATGCAAATTGCCCAAAGTGCAACTTTAGGCAACCAAGTTGAATTTCATCCACTAGGCCTATAGATTACATTCATGCAATAAAACGTTAGGGTACTCAACATTTCTGGGTTTACTATTGGGCCTATGGGGATTACGACTAGACTATATGTCGGGGGTGTTGTTACAAAATTGGCTGTCATGGTGGCAAAGCAGCTTTTTCCTCTTGTGAATGGCAGCTACCTGTCGAGCTATCACTTCTTATCTCACTGACCATTCTTCACGCTGTCTCCTTTCAATATTGATGTGTGTATGTGTGTATCTACTTCTGTGTGGTTGTGTGTGTGTGTGTGTGTGTGTGTGTGTGTGTGAATGTGTGTGTGTGTGTGTGTGTGTGTGTGAATAGTCCATGCGGCGGGAGCTAAAGTACGGGATCTGGAGAACGAGGCGGATCGTCTGCTGGAGAAGCTGAAGCCCATGAAGGAGCTGCAGGACAACCTGAAGAAGAACATCTCCCAGATCAAAGAGCTCATCAACCAGGCCCGCAAGCAGGCCAACTCTGTACGTCACACACACACACACACACACACACACACACACACACACACACACACACACACATGAACCTGTCTTGACCATGAAAAGTCATGAGTGTCATGAAAACCTTGACATATACTCATGATTATTTATGATCAGACACTCACACTCTGTGTTCCTCCATCTATCAACAGTCACACTGCATTGGCACACCCACTCCTGTTCTTTTGGTTCTGTCTCTCTCTCTCTTTCACACACACACACACACACACACACACACACACACACAGAGAGAGAGAGACACACACCACCAGCTATGCAGAGAAGCCAGCTGCTTCTTAGTTTATGTGTCCCCATATCCCCAAAACATCATGTTGAAATATCTTCTTTAATGCGTGCCTCAAAATATAGATGTTATGTCAACAGGCCTTGAGCAGAATATATGCAAGCATCAATAGTCATCAGTTACAGCCAGTCAAGTTCACTCCCCCTCAATGTACATATCAATATTTTATCCTGTGCATTATTAAGTATTGAGTTGGAACTTCATACATTATAAATATCATATTGATATCTGAAGGGCATGACTCAATCGTGGCGCTTTTGTTTATCCCTCTGTCTCCTGTCGTCCAGATCAAAGTGTCCGTGTCTTCCGGAGGAGACTGCATCCGCGCCTACCGACCCGACATCAAGAAGGGCGGCTACAACACCATCGTCGTCAACGTCAAGACCACCACGGCCGACAATCTGCTCTTCTACCTGGGCAGTGCCAAATACGTGAGTCCTTCAGCCTACAGAGCCTCAAAGAGCCCCCGTCCCTCTCTTTCTTTTTCTCTTTCTCTTTCTCAGTTCAAATAATAAAGTTGCTTTATTAGCATGACTGTATGAAGACAGTGTTGCCAAAGCTATTGTTACATACAACATTACATGCAAGAACATAAGAGAAGAACATAAGAGAAAAACAAAAACAAAAAGTACATAAGAAGGAGAGTCTCTCTCTCTCTCTCTCTCTCTCTCTTTCTTTCTCTTTCTCTTTCTTTCTCTCTTTCTCTCCCCAAAGACCAAAATGCTTTCAGAATTCACCAAACTCCAGTCCCCATATAAATTGTGCTGTTAAAATGGTGAGCATAACAGACAGTGCTCCATTGCAACAGGTTTAGCTGAAACAGTTAAGTACTGTAAGTCACTAGCCCCTACAGTAGGGACTCAAACCCTTCCAAATCCATCAGTGTTGTGTAGGTAGTATGTATGTAGTATACTGTAGGTTGATTCCATGTCAGAAATGGGAGAAAATGGAAGTACTTCAATTTCTCTGTCATAGCGAGCATCTACAAAAACAAGACCAAAGAGTACACAGTGTGGTGTTTTGTCCTCCCTCAAGCAAAAAAACGCACAACACACACCACTGGATGAATTAGAAATAATTCTCCCCGACCGTCGTTATTTTCTTCAA
>NC_085005.1:7200787-7208287 GCF_963854185.1 Sardina pilchardus | reverse complement strand
AAAACTATATATTAGGCTTTTGTAAATATGACTCAGCTCCTGTAACATTTGTTCTTTTTTCTTCCTTTGGCTCCCTTTAAAGTGTGTTCAGCCACCAATTAATCAATCAGATGCAGGCACAGCACAGTCTGTGAAGTTAATCACACTGTCTGGGGTCTCCAGACGTAAGACATCAGCACAAGAAAGAGACACTGTAAAACATTTACAATAGCTAATAAAAATAGAGAAGGCTAGAGAGTCAGCCCCCTTTTTTCCTTCTCTTCTTTTCCTGTTTCACCCTTCCATACCTTCTAAGCTGTTTCATTTATTCATAAACACAGCTGAAATATTTCACAGCACTGAGACCCACCCCTCCAGACTGCATACAGCAGTGATGGGGAATCACGAGGTGGATGGACTTCAAATCCAAGAGTACAGTATGAAGATACTGTGGGCATGGGTTCAGAGAACACACCATCCTCTCCTTTAATAGGAAAAATTCTGTTATTAATTCAACAGGTTCTTGTAAGCTCAATGAGAAACATAAGTCCAGGCAGTGGATCTGAAAGAATGCTTAAGCGTGGAATTGAGAAGCACAACACGTAGCATTTCTTTGGAGTAGCAAAGAAAGTACACTTACACTGTAAAGAAGAATTCCAGTAGCAGCATTAACTGTGGACAATTTGGAATAAAATACATGTCTGGGTTAGCTTCAAAGAAAAGATTCATTTTTACTGGTTATGTTGATATCAGATGCTATTGGCATTGAAATGATATTTAAATGAGTTTTAAATGGATTCTAGCTCTCTTTGTAATAATTGGAAACATTTAGACAGTGAACTGACAGTTAGTAATGGTGGGCAAATATGAACATTTCAGTTCCTTAATCTATGAATGTGACCTTTATGTGCACATTAAAATATCATCAAAGTACAGATTATTTACACTTAGTCATCTTACTTTTTTCATGTGAACTGTTACCCCACAGGCTTGTCCTTAACATCTCTAGTCTTGGTCTGTACTGTTAGAGAAGAAAGAGTTGAACTGACCCCTGTCTCTCTCTCACTCTCTCTCTCTCTCTCTCTCTGTCTCTCTCTCTCTGTCTCTCTCTCTCTGTCTCTCTCTCTCTCTCTCTCTCTCTCTCTGTCTCTCTCTATATATATCTGTCTCTCCATGCAGAACCTGCACACGGTCAGTTTCCCCAAGCCGGGCTTCATGGAGTTGCCACCGACTTCGTTCAACGTAGGCACCGAGATCTCGCTCTCCTTCAGCACCCGCAGCGACTCGGGCATCATCCTCTACGGCAAGGGGGGCATCCCGCTCTTCCAGTCGCCCAGGAGGAGACGCAGGCAGACAGAGGAGGTGAGAAATGCCACGCCTGCCTAACTGTCTATCTCAGGCCAATATGTCCGACCTCTTGTCAGTTTGTGTGAAGAGAGAGAGAGAGAGAGAGAGGTGGCAGGAGGTGTCCCTCAAACTACCGATGCTAATCCAGACCCAAGCACTCTCCAAGTGGAGATTTAAACTTGAAAAACAACACCGATGATGTCATGGTGCACCTTCAGGGCGTGGCAGATGCTGCGTCACGTGTGATGTTTAACAGCTGAACAGTTTGATTTGTTCCAAAGACAGATTCTCCCATCTCTCCAGTCTCACTCAAAAGGCCACTCAGAGACCTCCCTAACAGAGCAGCCTGTACTGAAGTGGCCTATCGATGGAACTGTAGAACAGAGATATGGATGCTTCAGTTTAGCTGACACACATTTGAGTCCATAAGCAGTTTAAATCATTTTGTACTGCAAAAAAAAATGCATTAGCGCAGTTTTAAAACGATTGGGAGCAGTAAGGGAAGTGCTCTGCCTAAACTGTTTTTCTCTACTTTATAGACTTAGGTATTTTACGAATTGATGCAACGATAACTTTGGATGTTCTCGATGCAAGTTATTGATTAAAGAGTCGGGTCCAGCTACGCCTCAGGCGCATTGGGGGAAGCACTTGTAATGCATCCAGGAACAGTTTAATAGCCGAACACTTAGGAGGCCCGGCATCAGGTAATTGAAAAAAGGGAGAGCGCCTCGGACCGAGGCTAGTGCTGAAACACTCCAGGCACAATCGCAATCAACCAAGGGAGGGCAAGGGAGCCCCCCTTATTATGTGAACTATAAAAGAGATTGATCGTGCGTGTGCTGTTGTAATAGCTTTTTGCCCCTCAGCAAACAAGAACTTTTATCCCTCCCATCCCTTTCCTTTTTAGTCTTTATTTTCTTTTGTGTGGCCCCCCCACCCCCCCCTCCGTATTTTTCCCTTTTCGGCCAGTCACGGGGGCGGTGGAGGGACGGTCAGCGGTCGTTTTAATTAAAACGTGACGTGATCCGTCTTTGTCTGTAACGTCTTCATCTTGGTCTTCTCCGGGTTTCTGGGCGAGAGCAGCCGGGGGCCACGGGCACATCAATTAGAGGCGGCTGCCCCGAGGAAATGATAGTGAGTTTAACCTCCGACTTACTCCCGCAGAAGCGCCGTCGGTAGAAATAGATTACGTCCACAGCCACTTTGATGGATAGTGTCCAATTTGCAGAGGGAAGGGATGTGGGGAGGGGGGTCCAGGCCGTCACCTTTTCTAGAAATCATTATCAGCCATAAATGAAGTGGATGTCATTTTCGGAGCGAGCCAGGGGATCTTTTCTGTTTTACCTCACGCCACCCCCTCTGCTCAGAGCTTCCTCCGTCGGTGTCAAACTCCTCACCCATCCTCTCTCCCACCCCCCACCTCTTCACTTATTCTGTCCATTTACGTGGGAGATAGGGGGGACGCTCGTTGAATTCAAGTTGCAGAATCATCTACGACAAGGCTAGATGGGCGGTAGGGGGCTTGTCTGCTCCAGAGACGAAACTGTTCACACATATTGCTACACACTTTCTGGGCTCTAAGGATGTGTGGGTGTGTGTGTGTGTGTGTGTGTGTGTGTGTGTGTGTGTGTGTGTGTGTGCCCCTCCCCAATTACGGGTGGTTTCATCAGAGCTGCCGGGAGCCCCTCAGACATGCGCCGACACGGTTTGGGGTGGCGAGCCACCCAGCTATCTCCGTCAGACATCAGCACAACTGTGTCAAATGGGAAATCTTCTAGAGCCCTTGAGCTGGACTTGTATTTCAGACTTCACTTAACTGCAAAACAGCCAATGTCAGATGCAGCATAATGGGTTATGTTGAACAGATGAATCGTTTGTTTTGTTCCTAAGAAATCAGCCTGTAGCAATATGTTTTTTGGAGCAGTCCAAAAATATTCTAGCTCATATCCAAGGGTGTCATGGTATCATGTCAACATTATCACAATGTCATGTCAACATGATCTCCTTTAACTTGAAGCTGTGGCCAGTTAAAATACATCAACCCAACTCCAACCACAACCCCCTCCTGATTCTCTGGAATGATCAGTGTGGAAATATTTTGTGCTTCATTTATCGAATAAAAAAAAAATCAAATCGAAAAAAGTTTAATCAAGAATTTGGAGAATGGTGACACCCGTACTCATGTATACTCATGAGTCTAAATCTGATGATACATGATGCAACTGAGCAATGTTGCTGGGCAGCGTTCCTCATTATTGTGTCTCTGGCATGCTCCCATTGATATTGGGCAACAATCAGGATCATCCAATCAGAATAAATGGAACTGGTTATGTGGTTGCCCAGCAACATTGCGCAAAAAGTTTCCCCATGCGTTCTCACCTTAAGACTAAGGGCACTGTTAGCATGAAAAAACATCTTTCTCCTGTACTAACGCAAAATTAGCTACTGTAGGTGGTAGTCAATGCCCCATAGATTCTTCCTTTATCTCCCTACAGCCCAACTCTTGGTGGCATCATAAGACTGTCGGCTTCAGTGATTTTAGGGTGTGTTATCCCACTCTGTGATCTGTAAACTGTAGTCATTGCAATGCCACGGTGGAGGTCAATTTCTTCTAAAACAACAATGCCGTTCTGTTACCTTAAAATAATGCCCATACACCTGATATTTCACTATTACATTATGTTGTTGTCACAGGTGGGAGCGTGACCCTTTTGGTCAGTTGCACTGTAGATGAATTAGATACTCCCTTAGCACTAATTGGTTATCCAGCATCATGTCCTGTCCAGTATGCTTCATGGGTATCCAGTACATCGAAAAGGTTGAAATGCTACACAGAGTTTTAAATGTTTCAGCTTTGCTAAAGCACATCTTGAGTAGTGGACGTGTGTTGCTCTATGTTGACCACATCTGTGCCGTTGGCCCCTCTCCACCACCACAGCCCTTTCCGCTGGTGCAGCTGCCCTCCCCTCTCTTCTCCACCAGCTTTGCCAGAGCACAACTTTAGTAGTAGTAGCGAGCATGTGTTGCTCTGTGTTTAACCACCACATCTGTGCCCTCTCCCCTTCCCCTCTCCTCCACCACCACCACAGCCCTTCCTGCTGGTGCAGCTGAATAAGGGAGACCTGGAGGTCCTGGTGCTCAAAGGCAGACACAATCCACACAAGATCATCCGCAAGCCCGACCAGGGCATCCTGCACGACGGCCGCGAGCACTCGCTCCGCATCGAGAGGATCGGGGGGTGAGACTCGCCGCACCTTTTTGGATTTCATTTTGCAACCCAGAGGGGTCACTGGAGGTGGACATTTAGGGCAACGTTATGGCAACGTTTTGAAAATGAAGGGGTGGTTCAATGATTATCCTGTGGCCATCAAAAGTGAAGAATCTCTATTTATCTACTGGTGGTACTGTGCACCATTTCCATTTCACACTCACACTCACAAACAATCCCAGAAAAAGAACCATCTGTTTAGACAAAAATGTTGAAGCTGAAACGACTCACCATTGGGCATGGTGGCCAGCATTTCCAGGGTGTTGTTGAGGTCCTTCATGACATACACGCACACGCGCACACACACACACACACGCACACACACACACAGTCTAAACTCGGTCACTCTTCCCATAGGGCATTCTCCGTACTGGTGGATGAGGACGAGAGGCTGGAGCAGACCCTGTCTAACGGTCAGCCTTTGCACATCGAGCGCCTGTTCGTCGGCGGCCTGCCTTCGGATGTGGAGGCCACCACCCGGCGGCCCAACCTGCCCTTCGAAGGCTGCATCTGGAACCTGCTCATCAACACTGTGTGAGTCTCGCCCCTCACCTGTCCACACCTGTGGAGTCTGGAACTACACCTGAGGCGCATTCAAATTCGTAAACGTTTGCCAACATTTGCAAACAGTATTCCGTTAGCAAATGTTTGCAAACAGTTTTAGGTCCCTTGCATGCCTGTCTTACAATCTGAGGTGCTGCAGGGTTGAACAGAGCGGTCAGTCAACTCTTATATATTCATAAAATTATAGTTTAATTATGTAAACTTAGGGAAGAGCCAACTTTTATGCTGTGAGGGGTGTCACATGATTGGAGGAAACTGATCAGAATTTTTATTATGAAAATGATTTATTTTACATACCTCAAGCCGTCTTCCTTTAATTGCTTTTTTTTTCAAATATCATGTAGCACCATCATTTCATAGACACAGTTGGGCAGAATAATTACCAGCTAAAAAGCTGTGATCCGATAACAAGATATGAAGGCTTATTTTCTCTTTAATAATTATGAATAGCCATTAGCCAGTTATCTCTCTCTCTCTCCATCTCTCTCTCTCTCTCTCAGAGTTGAGTAAACTCAGATGACCTCTATTTAAATCAGAGAGATGAGACTGTCCTCTGTGATAAGCTTGTCCATATTTCACAGTGTTGCAGTAATGTGGCGGCAATAGCCAATGCTGAGGAAGTTGGCAGAAACATTGATACCGTAAACAACATTAGAGAGTGTACCGTCACCACGAGACTCTCAACCGTAGCTGAATTAGAGAGAAAGAAAAGAAGTCCTGATGATGCCGCACATTGAAGTTAAAAGAAGTTAAAGCATGTTTCAGGCCAGGTTGCTTAAGGGCTAATGAGTTTATGCTGTGATTTAAAAGAAAAGATTACAATGTTTTGGTGTAGGAAAACAAGACACCAGCAGTGCTATGGAATCAGGATACACAAACACAAAATGAGATAAATTGAATGGCCATTAGGTTTGTGTAAACTCAAACATTAATGAGATAAATTGAATGCGTGTGATCCTCTTGTGACACCCAAACATAAATGAAATTAATTGATCACCTATGTGCTTCATCTGGTCATAATTCCTCTCATTAATTTGGTCTCAACATACACATCCATTAGAACCAACCCACCTCCACCTGCATAAACGCTGTTGGAATTCTGCAAATTCCCGCCTCCTGGCATCGCTAACCAATCGCTTTTCCTTCCTGCTAGCCCGATGGACTTCTCTCGACCAGTGGCCTTCGAGAACGCTGAGATAGGGCAGTGTCCCGACCTGGCACCTCCCCCGCCACCTGCCCCACTACCTGAGGAGGAGGAGGAGGAAGAGGAGGAGGAGGAAGAGACTGCACCCACTGCAGCAGCACCCGTTCCCCCACCTGTTGCACCATCCACCGTATGTCTGCTCCACCTGGAGTAGTGAAGCACAAGGGCACCATAGCATGGGAATGAAGGGATAGAGTGCAAGTGATGAAAGAAGAAGAGAAGAGGGAAAGAGAGTGGAAGAGATGGTTGAAGTTTAGTCTAAAGGCCATTGTCTCTCAGACAGTCCCATGAGAGAGAATGGTCTCAGATGGAGAGGGCAGACCTTCATTTCATATGTGCGTATACATATATCATCCGCGTAGAGAGAGAACAGAGACATATTTCAGACAGACATACTGTAAGGAGAACAGATACAGTAGGTACCCAGAGAGCGACTGGAAAATGTAGAGCACAGAGACAGAGAAATGCAGAAATGGAGTGTGTTTGCCCTCTGGAATGTGAGTCAGGTCTGGGATCAGTCTCATCATCACGCTTACTTTATAAGCTACACACTTTCTGGTTCTGAGTATCGTTCGAGCGAGCTAATGCTAACCATGCTACAGCTATAATCCCTGCCAACATGGCTTCCCCCATGCTTTACATCGAGCAGCATGGCTTACCATACTGTACCTTTACTTTAGGCAGTATGGCTTACTATAGCTTTACATAGGCAGTATGGCTTACCATAGTTTTATAGGCAATATGGCTTACAGTAGCAAAAGGCTCCATTTCACTAACTCCTTCATCTGTAATCTGAACTAGATCAGTCAGAAGAGAATCTAGTGGTGGTCATACTGGTGCTGTTTTAACATGCCTCCACACATGCCAACATGAACTGATCAAAGCAGATACTCATGTATACACGTGTGTACACACAGATATGTACATACATGTGGAATCATGAGATTGGATGCACACACGCACAACACACACACACACACACACACACACATACACACACACACACACACACACACACATGCACACTCTCACTCTCTCTCTCTCTTTCTCAGACACACACACACACACACATACACTCCCTCTTTCTCTCTCCTCCTCCTCTCTTTCTTTCACACACGCACACGCACGCACACACACA
>NC_085005.1:7175787-7193287 GCF_963854185.1 Sardina pilchardus | reverse complement strand
AAATACAAGGATGTTGTGTTGCATGTTTCTGAGGAAGGTTCTGGATAAATGTTTGTCAGCAGTTCAGTGTTCCCTGTAGCTCTGTTGCATGGTGTGTTGGGACTCGCTGAATGGTGTTTGGTGTTTATTGCAGTATTTTCAAATATACTCCCCCCCTGAAGGCACTTACATCAGTGGTTACTGGAGTTTTCTTCCATCTTGTATCTTGTCCAGTTGAAACCAGTGACTGAAATACCCATGGATTTATACTGTATGATGTAGTGGTTCTTAAAATAATCATCCATCAAAATTATCAATAATAATTGTTCTCATAAATGTTACATAGCCAGCACACCTGGGCCACCAATAATTACAAAATGCCTCATCAAGAAATGGAACCAGTGCTGTGGAAGGTTTTTCCCTGCACCAGGGAACTTCCTAAATGAGCGAAAACTAGAGATGAACTCTAAAAAGGCTCAAATATAAAATATCAAGAGGGTATCTACAGGTATTGTGTGTGTGTGTGTGTGTGTGTGTGTGTGTGTGTGTGTGTGTGTGTGTGTGTGTGTGTGTGTGTGTGTGTGTGTGTGTATGTGTGTGTGTGTGTGTGTGCATGTGTGGATATGTGTGATGTGTGTGTGCAGGGCTGGAATGGGACCCACTATTGCACAATCCTGGGAGTTAGTACTCTTCAATATGCATACTGTACCTTTTGAACTTAGTGCCATGGAGCACTGAAGGTGCACAACTGTAGGCCTACTCACAGGCTATCTGACTCACTGGTGAACAGAGGTGGCCAAGGAGCACATGATCTCTAAATTCACATACAAATACAAACAATTGTGAAAGAGACTCTGGGATTCAAAGTACAATTTCAAGTTATTCAAAGAAAGGGAACTACATAATGCTACATCTGTAACAGCACCAAACAATTACTGTATGTGTTAAGAGCTAGATTAACCAGATTGTGTTAGACCTAGTAACTAATTGTGTAAATTAGACCTAATCTATAGTATAACATATCTTCACAGTTACCACTATACACAGGACAACTTAAGCCTAGCAAATTAATAAGGAAGCTTTCTTTCCTGTTGCTGTAAATACAGGATTTCCAAAATTCTACGACTTTTTCCAGATGTCTCTGACAAAAAAACGGAACTTCCATGACCTATAGTAAATGGTAGACTAAAATGACTTCACCGTCCAAAGCTTTCAGGGCTGCCACATAGCTTTTTAGAATCGTTTTTTTTTTTTTTTTTTTTTGGAGCAGGAAATAAATGGGTATTGAAAGAAACAAGGTAAGCAGCTACAGTAGTAACGATAAAAGGCTAATGATTATCATGATTAAAAACACCAATGTTGCCTGGAAATACACTACACTGCTCCAAACAAATAAGGGAACACTTCAATCACACGTTGAATCAGCACTCTGACATTGTTTGGCGATGGGGTGATTATCTGATTTTGCAAGGACAACTGTCATTTGAGGAAGCATGCCACACGGCCAGTCCACCCCTGTGTATGTGTGTGTGTGTGTGAGAGAGAGAGAGAGAGAAAGACAGAGAGCTCCACCGATAAGGCAATGAGGAGACAATAAATAAATAAATATCATGAAACAGAATGACGAGGTAAAAGTAAACATTTTTGCACAGGGCCCATTACATACTGTAGGCTACTGTACTGTAGTCATGTCACTTCCTCCAGAAGTACTAGTGTATCTGATCTGCCCTCAGAGAGTCCTTTGTGTCACACTGGGACACTGGTCAGTGACTCACACACACTCACGTGGACAGTGAGTGAAGGTCTGTGTGAGAGTGTGTGTGTGTGTGTGTGTGTGTGTGTGTGTGTGTGTGTGGAAGTGAAACTCCAGTGGGATCGTCCTTGGGAGCCAGAGGACAGTCCCAGGTTACTCAAGTGGTCCAGCCCTCCTGTCAGACTGCCATTGTGAAACCGCTGGGTTAAAGGAAGTGCCCAGTCTGGTTTACTGGAACATGGTTTATAAGGCAGCCCTGTGAGAGGACCGTGTCTGTTGGTGCTCCGTGTGTGTGTGTGTGTGTGTGTGTGATACGATGAGGGGTCTGTTCAGGGGAGCGCTGCGGGCCCAGAGGCTCTGGGTGCAGGGTGGAGGCCCGAGGTGGGGTGCTGGTCACTGGCACTGGAGGACCGTCCACTCCTGCTCGGCACTGGTGTACCGAAAACACGGACCCGACCTAGACCAGCTGAGGTTGGTGCGTGTGTATGTGTGAGAGAGAGAGAGAGAGAGTGTGTGAGTGTGTGTGTGTGTGTGTGTGTGTGTGTGTGTGTGTGTGTGTGTGAGAGAGAGGGAGAGAGAGAGAGAGAGTGTGTGTGTGTATGTGAGTGGCTTTATGTATATGTATGGGTTTTGTTGTCCAGGTGATAGCAAAAACTGTTGATACAATAAGAAAAGGTTAAAGCTTTAAAAGCAGGAATACATTCACAGGCACTCTATGCCTTCGGTACTTGAAGAAAAAACGGCTGAACTCAGCTTCAACGTTTCATTTCCAGCTTTAATGATACTTCAGAGGTAGCAAGTCACCAAGGCTTTCTAGACGGTAAATTTACAGTGGGACCCTGACTTGAGTACACATGCTGAGGGGACTCTGTTGGGGCCTGATGGGAATGTATCCTCAGGACTGATCCAGAATCAGGATGTTTTTTTTTGTTTTTTTCTTATGAGTTAGTTTTGTCTGGGGATTTTATGACTATGTTAAAACATGTTGCTGTAATGATGACCGTAGTGATGTCAAACCTGTCCTGCCTGTAAGTCAGCGTTCTGAGGATCAGCTCAGGCTGATAATTTCTCACCCTACAGTACAGTAGTCTCTCTCAGTTTCTTGCATCTCAAATTGCAGGTCCAATTGAGCTACACTTGAGCACACTCCGCAGTAACTATTGTAAAAGATTCAGTGTGTACATTATGTCCCGTCTACCTACCTACTGTAAGTTATTATTGTAGTATTGTAGTCAGTAGTAGTATTGTAGACATTATAAAGGGCATGTATACATGAGATGTACTCTGAGCCTTGCTTTGGTTTTATTGTACTTTTAGAATGAATTGGTGCCAGTGATAGAAGTATGGGAGCTACAGAATGTCATACTAAACTACATATTGTTGCAGACAAAAATAAATGGGGCTTGCATTTGACAAATATTACATAAGCAATTAAATCCATGTAATCTCTGTTCGTTCATAGTGCAGCTAAGATGTACATCCCCTGCTATCTTAATGTTCCTATGTTGTCCACAAGGTGGCACTATTTTACACATACATGGCATTATTTCTACAGTACAGCTTGAGAGGCCTTTTAAATTGTACGCTATTATCTTTGATAAGGATTGAGCAGTGGGACTCGCCAGAGGTTGGCCCACACAGCGTAAGACTGCAGATGCTTGCTGCGCCCATCAATCCTGCAGACATAAATATGATGCAAGGTGAGGTACCACTTCACATGGAGATCGACACACTTAGAATAGTAATGAGAATGGTTCATTTTCTAAAGCATACTTTTAGAAGATAGAACATAGAACATAGCATTTCAATTCCATTATCTAATGTTGTTAAAATATAGCCAGAGCATAGTCATGCAGAAGGAATTTCATAAGTTGGTCATCATTTGTGTTTGTTTGGGATTGGCAGGAACCTACCCTATTCTCCCAGAATTCCCCGCGGTGGGTGGGAATGAGGGGGTGGGTGAGGTGGTGGAGGTGGGCGAGGAGGTCACCTCCGTGCGTGTAGGTGACTGGGTCTTACCTGTGGATGCTGGCTTTGGTGAGGAAGGAAATGATATGCTACAGATCAGAAGGCAACTCTCATTTAGGGCATTTTGGTCATTCTATAAATAGTTAGCAGTAAGTAGTACAACTGGCAAGTAGAGAAGACTCTAGAAAAGACAGTGTTGTTGAAATATCCACAAACCTGAGATAACATGACATTTCAAGGATATTTAATTGCTGTTCTTCCTATACTTACTTTGTTTGTGTGCCTGTGTGTGTGTGTGTGTGTGTGTGTGTGTGTGTGTGTGTGTGTGTGTGTGTGTGTGTGTGTGTGTGTGTGTGTGTGTGTGTGTGTGTGTGTGTGTGTGTGTGTGTGTGTAGGAACCTGGAGGACGGAGGTGGTGTGTGAGGCCACAGAGCTGCTGAAGGCCCCCAGTGATGTGTCTCTGCTGGGGGCCGCCACCATCGCAGTCAACCCCTGCACGGCCTACAGGATGCTGCACGACTTCCAGCAACTCAGCCCTGGTGTGTGCGTGTGTGTGTGTGTGTGTGTGTGTGTGTGTGTGTGTGTGTGTGTGTGTGTGTGTGTCTAGATGTGATCTGATCTAGACTGAAGCACACTCTTTCATCTGGTAAAGCGCAGTGCTGTGTAGCATACACAATGATCCTGTATCATTTCCATAACAGAGATTGTGTGTGTGCTGATTGTTGTATTCTGTCGCCCCGAGCACTTTGTCGTATGATGCGATGTACTTTGCCTTCTGTGTTTCATTTCATTTTATAAAATGAATTACATTTCATTATGGTGACAAACACCCAATTTCACCCAATATTATACTGTACAGAATGTTCTGTCTCTTGAAACATTATTTTACGTCCCGTCACTGAACCACAAGCCTAAAATTATCAAACAGTAAATATATTTTAAAAAATCGAAGATGGAGGTACTTCATATAATTTAGGTCATATCATTTAGTTTAAGTACTGTAGCTCTTTACTTGTGCCAACAGTGTTATCAGTGGATATCATGACTTTGGTACAGTATTTGAGTGTAAGTGATAACTGTGCATTGTGAACATGATAGTCAGTTTAAAAGTTGAAAATGTGTCGTTAGCTTAGCTCAGGGGTCGGCAACCCAAAATGTTCAAAGAGCCATTTTGGACCAAAAAAACAAAAAACAAATCTGTCTGGAGCCGCAAAAAATGAAAAGCCTTATGTAAGCCTTATATGAAGGTAACACAGGCTGTAAGTGTATATTATCTAGCCTATATTAGCCTAGGCCTACTATCAAAATGACTAAGTAGGCTACAACGAGGCTACATAATGAGCTTTCATGATTAATGTGTTTCCCTACAGCGCATCTCGGAGAGAATGACACACCACGTGACTACTCCGCTGGTGCTTTAAGTTCAACTTCGTGTAATCACCATCCGTGAACCGTTGTTTTCCACGTTTTAATATCTCTCAGGTTGCAACAAAATTTCTCCAGAAGTAGGCTACTGCAATCGCACTTTTTCTCTCAGTCCCAACTGGGTAGTCGGCTGTAAATGTAGCATGCCTTCCCTGAAAATGTCTTTCTAAATGTCTCTCTTTTTTGTTGCTCGCCAACTTCTCATTACAAAGCAAGCAAACATGCAGGCAATCCAATGGCAATGAAAGCAAATGATTCGGTCAATTCTGCCTTAAATTCTCTGATCTCATCGGCTCTCTTTTTCCCTTTGGGATCCATGGCATGGCCATGCTGACACCCGCCGGTTTGTTTACAACCACAGCCACCTGCATGGCACGGCGCCGCCCTGAAACGTGTGTCGCAGGCTATCAAATCTTCGTTGACAGAAATGTTGAACTTTAATATTTATTATGCACATTTTTACAACATTGGAAAACGTTAAGAATGTTTGTCCTGATACAGAAACCATATTAAAACAAACAAACAAACAAAAATCCCCCCATTCATTTTCATACATTTTTGAAGACGGTCAGGGAGCCACCAGGGTCGCGCTAAAGAGCCGCATGCGGCTCCAGAGCCGCAGGTTGCCGACCCCTGGCTTAGCTAGTCACTGATGGTGGTGTTTTAGGTGGTGTTCTAGTACTCATGCTTGTGTTGGGCTCATTGGCAGGGGACACGGTCATTCAGAATGGAGCGAACAGTGCAGTGGGGCAGGCAGTGATCCAAATTGCTGCGGCACTCGGCCTGAGGACCATCAACATCGTCCGAAACAGGTGCAGCTGCTCCCTCCCTCACACACACACACACACACACACACACACACACACACACACACACACACACACACGCACACACACACACACACACACACACACACACACACACACACACACACACACACACACACACATACACACACGTAAACACACACAGTACACAGTCACACACACACACACACACACACACACCCACACACATAAACACACACAGTACACAGTCACACACACACACACACACACACACACACACACACACACACACGTAAACACACACAGTCACACACACACACACACACACGCCTCTCAAGGGCACTCAAAGATAGCTGCAGCGTGTGTCACGCGGCCCAGGGACAAAGGCAGCAGAGGCTGGTGGCCCAGGGAGATGGCAGCTAGAGCAGGGGCTTGAGCTGGGGCTGGGGCTGAGGCTTGAGCTGGGGCTGGGGCTGGCCAGTTAATCAGAAGCCCCAGGGCCCTGGAGATACAGTGCAGGCTGCACTCTCCCGTTCCATCACTGTACAGGAGTGAATGAGAGTTTGGCGTTGCAGGCAATGCATACCAAATGGGCATCAATGCAGCTTTTTTTTTGTTCCGTTCACCTGCTTTTGTTTGCTGGCTAATCGATATTGGCTTTCTCCGTGGCTCTGAGCCAGTTTTCAAAGTGACTGTGCATTTGGTCATTCAAGCCTATCAGACAATCAAGGTGAAGATTTACTCTTCTACAGTAGAGGCAAATATCACAGCGGTTACCATAAATGACCTACATTTCCAATGGGATAAATAAAGTCTGTCTGCCTGCCTGCCTGCCTCTCTGTTTGTCTGCCAGCCTGTCTGTCCGTTTTTCCTCAGTGTGTCACTGTTTCGGCTGCAGTATCATACTGTAGTTGTAAGCTCACTCTGCCCTATGTGATTTGATGACTATGTGTGTCCACACTTAGGCCGAATTATGAGAGCCTCTCAGCAGAGCTAAAGGCCATGGGAGCAGACTATGTCCTCACAGAGGAGGAGTTACATAGGACAGGACTGGGCCACATATTACAGGTGAGAATACCCTTGAGTTCATCCAACAGACAAAACAATCTTATAGGTTTACTTTTTAATAATTTTGGAGATGGCATTGTTTTGTAATGCAAGTGTATGTTATAGATGTTATGTGTGTAAGGGGCTGTTCACACCAAGATCGACAACTGGAAAGATAAAAACGAAAAAATCAAATATTGCTGTAGCTTATATGAATGACAATGTCCACAAACAAATGATAACAAAAATGACATGAAGATACGATATCGTTTAGGATCACTTTCAGAGCGATTTTGAGAACGATAAAAAGATGACAGTCAATCAGAATCCATCAAACTATAGCCATCGCATCATCAGCTCGAGGAGAGACTCTCCTCATCATTGGTCAGTGGGGACTCATTTAAAGAGGAGATTGCTGTCTCTGTCTCTCTCTGTTCCAGGAGGTGCCACAGCCCAGGTTGGGCCTGAACTGTGTGGGTGGCCTGAGTGGAGGTCTGGTGCTGGCCCATCTGGAGTGAGTTTCATGCCCTCTTCATCAGGGGCGCCGCTTGGGGGGGCGGTGGGGGGTGGGGGGGTTGTAGGATGATTATAAGGGCCCAGCATTGACAGGGGGCCCCCTGCCCTCCGCTACCTGTCTCTCTCTGTCTTTCCCCTCCACTCTATACCAGCGCACCAGCACCTATCTTATATTCTCCCACATACTGTAACACGAATACTACAACTACACACTCACACGTGTGTGGTGCATCAACACACACTCTCGCTCTCTCTCTCTCACACACACACACACACACACACACACACACACACACACACACACACACACACACACACACACACACACACACACACACACACACACACACACACACACAGTTGCACATACACACTATCTTTCTTTACCATCCTTGCCAGCGCAGCGTCACCTGTCTGGTATTCTTTGTAGTGTTGAAAGGAACAAGCAAGTGTTTGCTTCTGTAAAAAAAAAAGAAAATGTCCCATGGAGCAGTGAGTGCAACAGCAACTCTTTGAAGGGCTCAAGTCCCTGATGTCTCCTCTGAAACTGCACCAAAAAATGTCAGCCGCTTTATGGAAGCAGATGGACTAAAAACCATTTGGGAGGCACTAAGCCAGATTTAGAGCCATTTTCCACCAATAATGTAAGAAAGAAAACAAGCATTTTCCAATGTGACTCTTTAAGATGGACGATAAAGCAGGCTTTTAGGGGATTATGTGTATGCTGAACGCAAGCTTGTGATTGGCTCCCCAGCTCTGGTGGGACTCTGGTGACATATGGTGGCATGGCCAAGAAGCCTCTTCAGATCCCTGCAGTGAGTTCAGTATACATTTCTGAATGTCATCCAAGTTTTTAACTGACAAATGCAGATATTGTGTTTTACATAGTTATTTTACATACAGTACACTATGCTAACATTATAATACATCACTAACACAATGCATTTGATGTGGACAGAAGTCTCTTATATTCAAAAACATCTCGCTAAAAGGATTCTGGATGACCCAGTGGAAAAGAAACAACCGGAAAGGTATGATTAAATAACCAATGTTCTCCTAATGCCTGTGGTCTCAATGGGTAGGGTTTATATCTGAAATCATTACATACAGCACATTATATAAAAATACAACCATTTTAGGTGTATTTCTTAGTATTATTTAACACAACCACCAGATGGCAGTATTACAACTTTACTATAGCCCACAACAAAGCCCAGGACAGACATACTGCTGAGTATTATATTAAGTTATGAGTATTACTCCTGCGAATGAGTACTGTACTCCTATACTGTATAAAAACATTGTGGGCCATGATTTCTTCTGTGTGTGTGTGTGTGTGTGTGTGTGTGTGTTCTTCAGATCTGCACCTGCTGCAGTCTATGGTAGATGCCCTGTGTGCCATGCTGAGGAGTGGTCAGCTCAGCCCTCCCAGTTGCGTCCTGGTCCCATTCCAGCAGTACACACAAGCCCTACGGGCCACGGTGCAGCCGCACCAGCCCAAACAAGTGCTGCTCATGCACTGAAGATGGACATACACACTACAAGTCTCCCTCTAAACACACACACACACACACACACATTCTCTAAACACACTCCCACACACACACTCATTCCACACTCGCACTCTAAACACACTAACACAAGTGCGCACACACACACATAAACATGTGGACAGACTTACACTCACACATACACAACTATAGCCATGTGGGAGGCACCAGTTTGGTGTGATGTGTCAAAGAGTCACCCAATGGTCAGATTATGTATATTGAGTAATTACAGATTTATTTACAAAAACAATTGTAGTGGTCATTCTCAGCATCAGATACAGTACAGTTCATCTGGGATACACTTAATAACAATCCTATTCACAGTGTAAAGCTTCAACTTGTATTGTCTGTATTTATATATGTATATATATATAAAAAATCATCTGGTTGAAAAAATGTTCATTCAGTGTTTTAAACACTAGGGCAATGTCTTCCCTTGCACTGAAGTCAAATCACAAGTCACTGAAATTAAATGGAAAATACATTTTTTAGATTTTAAAGCAACAAAACAATTCCCTCCTTTGAAAAGTACCTTGTGGGACTCCGTAGTGCTTGTCCGCTAAGTGCTGACTTGGAAACTCTGATTTGGGTTGACACATCCCATAATGACTCTGCGTGAAGGCAGTTCGGTTGCCACGGAAACAAGCGGACACCATTGTTGTGGGGAAATAAAGAGTTGTGACACCCCACATCAGGTTTATAAAAATAACCCTGATTCACAGCAAAAAAAAGAGAAGTCCACCTCCAGTCCAGTACCTTCAAATTCCCTGGAAACTGCTGCACAAGTGCTCGGATAGAGGCATCTATCTGAGGCCCTCCCACTGGCTAGCGCTACATTTGGCAGGGGGTGTTAAAGAGAGCAATGATAATATGATAGTTTTGTCATATTTTGTTGTAAATTCATTGAATGCTAGTGATGAAGATGAGTTGTTATTGCAAGTAGTACAACTGGACGAGACAAACAATCATACGGCAGTGACAAAAGGAGATGTTATGAAATGCAATAAGACCAATAAATAATGATATATTTAGTCATACAAAAAGCACATAAAGTGGTTCATGTTAAAGGATGAGAGAATTTTGGTTAAAAGGATGATTTTGATTGCTTGCAAAGCACATTTATCCTATGGAGACCATATCTACACTACCTTGCAATGTATTATGCCATATTTGTTCACTGAAGAGTAATTCGCTCAAACGGCAACTCAGTATCAGATACGCATAATGTGATGTTAAATACAGTTGATGTTTGTAAATAGGACTCTCAGTTTCCCATTGTTTGTTTCATAGTAAGCCACACGATTGTAAAATCATACAAGACCGCTTCTGAAATAGCAGCTTCAAACCAAAAGGAGAATGCTTGCCTCGTTTTGGTGACCACTACACTTTTAAAAATATTAATACATCCCAAAATTAGCAAGGTAAGCCTAGTGGTCATAGATAAAGCTTACAGGCTTACTCTCGCTTACTCTCTGAATCATATATAACCTATATAACCCCACCGCACTGCCAACATCGTTAAGTTGAACTTATGTGGCAAAACAAATTGCACACTAAAGTATATTCATGATTCTTTTTTTTTCTTCTGAGAACAGTGGTGTAGATTGGTATTACCACAATCTACTAATGCACTGAATCACCGCAAATATAAAAGGTGCAATGATAGGCAGTTTTTGTCCAAAAAATGCTTATATGTCTGTGGAATTTTGGTTCAGTTGTTTTCCACAGCCAATCCATTTTCATAACAATAACCAAACACTGCACCTCCGAGTCAAACTGAGCTAATCACTAAGACAACGGATACAAAAAGGTCAGCGAGTGACCCTGACAGGTGTCTAAGGGGCATACGTGGGTAGCCAAGTCAAACTGATCTGAAGAGAACTGGTAGAGAATTCTATTCTGCCACCCTTGTATCTGCTGGTTCCACAATTTGGATAAGAAAAAAACTGGGTATGTGACTGGCCCCTGACACACTGCATAGACAGCCCAGACAGACTTTATGAAAGCAGAGCCCAGTTTACAAAACTACGACTAGATACTGCATTTTCATTGAAGGCTTGCTGTGAAAACACATGACCTTGGCTTCCCTCCAAGGTCCACCAGAATTGAAGAACTCTTGCCCCCCCCCCCCCCCCCCCCTCATCCCTAGCCCTGTTTGAGTTACATATTCCCTTTCATGTGTGGACTCCGCGCCCTTCTCCTCCCCCCGTGAGATCCTCCTCCTGGACGTAGCGCTGGCGAAGAGGAGGAAGAGGAAGAGGAGCAGGAACAGGAGGAGGAGGAAGAGGAGGGCTGCTAGCGCTGGGTGGCTCTGATCACCCACTCGGCGCTGGGGTTGAGCTCCAGCAGGGCCTTCATGTAGGCCTCCTCGTCCAGACAGCGCTCCTCTGCACACAACAACACACACACATCAGCCACCCAAAACACACTTACAGTCATTCCCCGCATATAAGCCGCATTGTGGATAAGCCGCAGGGCAATGTTTTATGCAAGTTAAAATAAACAAAACCATATTAACACCATATTAACTGCGCCGGTGTATTAACCTCATAGCGGGAGAAATTTTGCAAAATCAATGTATAAGCCGCGGCTAATAGTCGGGGAATTACGGGTAGTGCCCCGTGAGCCATAACGACTGAGCACTTCTGTAATGCCATGGGCACTTCCTCAATCCATCAAATACACAGTGCTACAGCCCCACACACAGACACTACTCAAATGTGGAAAAAACGCTGAAATTCACACTTTACTAAACACTTTACTGCTGAATGAAGGTTACGGAGTCTGTGTGTTCATGTGACTGACATAATGTGAGGCTGTATGATACTTTTGAATCGTGGAATCATTCTGGTCAGAAAATACTCGACTAAGGGTGCAACTTCACGAACACAGAACCAAAGTAGCATGCTGGGTAACCTGAAGGCAGCAACCCTTTAAACAAATCCGTTTATTACTATTCTGCCCCCGACCGAATCTCCATTCTGAACCAAGCCCATGAACTGATTTGGCTCAGGGCAACAGGAGAAGATGACGCGGCAGGACTTTTCATTTTTACAATATTAATCTGGAGGACTGAAATTGGGACATAAACAAACATCCCAGTTTCACGCCCCAAAGGCAAGAAAAAGCTGCTGCCTCTTTAGTTTGGAAGGGGGGGGGGGGGGGGGGGGGATGAAACCAAGCACGTGACAGATTGCATGCCTCCAGTCAGATCCCACAGCACACTCCCACATGGAGCGGAGAGGAATTTCATTCAGATGGGCACTTACTGATGTTCCCTCCGATCTCATACAGACTCAGGTCCTCCCTCTTCACAGACAACGAGCTGCAAAGCAAGAACAGAGACAGGGCTTCAGTTAACACTGGACCAAACAACACACAAAATGCTCACATAATTTCAAAAACAACACACAAAACACACACACATGTAAAAATGAAAGAGTAAGTAGTAAGAATGAACTAAAAGTCCATTATCTTTCTAAGCGACCTTGAGTGTGACAGAGGCACAAAATAAATAAAACATATTATTGTTTATAATCATTCATATTCCCTATCTCTTTGCTCCAAAATTCTTTACAGCGTACGGCATTTTAAAAGGAAGTAAGTTACACTAGTTAGCCTGCAGCTAAAAGGAAGTTATAGGCTAACTGGTCTAACCCACTTCCAGTGTATTATGCTAAGCTAGGCTAACTGGTCTAACCCACTTCCAATGTCTTATTCTAAGCTAGGCTAACAGCGTCAGACTGGATTATTGCACACACACACACACACACAGAAGAGAAAGGCATGTGTCCTATTATTTAGTTCGGGGGTAAAAACCATGGCGTGTTCCTTAAACACTAAAGACCTTTGCCTGGCTAATACATACATATTAAACAACTTGCAGGGGCATAAAAGTCAATTGTGCTGACACTGTATCTTTTAGTTGTTGTGCTCAGGGAGACAGTAGGCTAGTATGAGGGAGCAGGAGTCCCTCGGGGGCGTGAGCGTCATGTGACAAACGCACAGTGTCACCCTCGGCGATTATGACAAACGACAAACTTCATGGGCCGCCTCATGGGGCAGTCGGGGGCGTCGCTCCTCATGTCATGCCGCATCACCACAGCGGAGGTACAGTACAGTACTGCTGGGCTGGCCACGGATGGGCTGACAGATAGACTTGAGCGCAGTTACAGACACACACGTGAAGTGTGAACACACACACACACACACACACACACATAGAATACCAATGCACAGTCCCACATAATGTGACACTGTCTGCCACTTCAACTACACACTCACATGTGTGGTGGGCTTGTAGCCATGTACACACACACACACACACACACACACACACACACCGAATACCAACGCTCACTTCCACATACTGTACTGTAACACTACCACTACAACTACACACATGTGTGGTGGACATGTACACACACACACACACACACACACACTCACACGTCTAACACCATAATAAAGCTGTGTGCAACTCCAGACTGAAGTCAAATAACTCCATACAGTAATGATGTAATTGAGGTCTTGACTTCAGTCAAAAGAATGCATAACAATAATATAACCACGTGGGCATAACAATAACGCAATTACATGGCAATGCCAGTAATACAATCAGGCTGCATAAATGGGTACAAATTGGCATTTGCTGCGAGTGGTTCTGCTGTTGTGCGCAAAATTGAGTTCTGAGCAAACATAGTGTTTTATTTAATTGCGGTCAGGTTTCCTGGTGCCAATAATGTTGATGCAAAACAAGATTTGAAATAACAAAATGGATTTGAAGCAATTACCACCACAAAGTGTTCTACTTCTGGGGGGGAACCGAGGACATAACTGGACCTTCAAAAAGAACTGTGCATGAAGCAGAATGGTAACGGATTACTGATGATTCCCTTCCTAAATCAAAAATATGAAAGTATGCATGTGATGATAAGTATGATTGTGTACCACTGAGATCTAATTCTCAAAGTTCAAATATGTCCTGTATTACTGTGGGATAAAAACGTTATTAAAAATAGTAAATAAAATAAAAAAAATAATTGTTTATAAAACAATGTGCCGTGGCCCGACTGACTGCAGTGTCCGTACCACATTTGGGTCCAAGTGTCCACGGGCACCCGGGTTTGAATCTGACCAGCGGTCATTTCCTCAATCGGTCCCACCCCATCGCTCTCTCCCACTCACTTACTGACACTCTTTACTATTCTATTTGAACGAAGGCAAAAATCCATGAATATATAAAATGATTCTAAGAAATTATATCTATTCCTCTTGTATTATCATTGCTAAGACAGCCACATTAAAGTGAAAAAAGCTGTTGCAGTAGAGTACATTCTCTGAGAATTAGAAATTCATTAGACCAAATATATCATATCATACTAACATGCCATACTTTAAGGCATGCATACAGTACCAAATCCTACTCAAATGGGAGCAGTAGTCTAAGCTAGTTAATAAAACCCCTTGATATTAGCAAGTAGAAAGAGACAAGCCTACACACACAAAACAAATTCAGACACAATTGCTCTTACAAAAACGCACACATCTCAAGATAGCATCTACGCTACGCGACCGCTGAATATAATTAGCGCTAACATTTTTGGGGGCCTCAGCTCTGGAGCCATTTTCTGCATTGTGACAGAGCTGACCTCACACAGTAGGCCAGCGTTGAGGCAGCCATGTCTAATGACTGTTTAGCGTAATTTCAGATAGCATCTAACCTCTCCTGACTCACGACAAGCGCTCGGCCGGGCGGTGGGAGGATAATGACCAGGTGTAATTACCAGCATGTGAGGGGAGAGGCTCACCTATCCTACAGCAGCACTCTGGATGGGCCGGAGATGCTAACGCTAATTACATGGTCTAGCATTTTACTGGAATTGACACACATGCATATTAATAGTCATAACAGAGTGTCACAGTCATGTTTGGTTGGGGTGATAACCAAAGGCGCTGACTCAATTGTTTAGTTTAGTTTAATTTCATTTAATTTAACACTTTCTCTTTGTGTTTGTCTTCATGGTAATGCATATGCTAAATATGGGACATAATCTGTCTGGCATTGAAGGTAAACAAAAAATAGCAAATGGTCTTTGACCTCAAACCATGATTAAATGCTTTATAGTTTATCACACAACGCTCTCTAGGAGAAAGTGCACTTTCCCCAGCGTGATACAATACAGGAGCACCATGCTACTGAAGTCTAAAATATTCCACAAGGTCATTGCTAAATCTGACGTTGATCTTATTAGGCCTCAGTGTCCTCAACAGACCAATTAGAAATGTTTCTCTGCTGTCCAAGTAGGGTATCTACTACTGATGAGTAATATCACAGAACTTGTGTACGTTTGGTTGTAGGTTTTTTGGGGGGGTTTTTTTGGGGGGGGCATACTATTGGGTGTGGAGGGGAGGCTGGGCTCACCTGTCCTGGCTGAGGAAGCGGGCGAGGATGTCTGACGCCTGCAGATCCTCCGTCAGCTGCACGGCCATGGACACCTTGGAGAACTCAGGAGCCTGCACCCTGATGAACCCTTGGGTGCTGTCGTTCTACACACACACACACATACACACACACACACACACACACACACAGACCATATTTACAACTTGCAGCAGCAAGTTTAGCATCTTAAAAGGCTTAATTGACTTTCATGATGTTTGTTTACAGCTGTTCTGTTGGAATACCCTTCATTATGCAATTGCCTCATATGTTCCTATTACACAACTTGTCAGAAGGGAGAATATCAGTGGCAATGCCCTGTGTGTCCACTAGATGTCACAAGGAAGCCATTTTGTGGACCTGCCTTTGTGAGCTGCAGAAGGCCAACAACACTGAAGTCAATATAACTTCAGTCACAAAATCGAACCTTAATTCAGTCACCCGACTGGGTTAACCGTAGGGTGGCTGAGTTAAACTGAAAAACCCTTAGTTAATACACACACACACACACACACACACACACACACACACACACACACATCACCTTCCTGAATACCCAGAACAGGTGCTAATCTGTTTCCGTGGCGTTACATGTTCTCTTTATTTCTGTTCTCTTCCTCCCTTCCCTCCCTCCCTCTCTCTACAAGACTGCCAGTAACGAAGTGCCCTTTCTCTTACCCTTAACCCCCCCCCCCCTCTCTCTCTCTCTCTCCATCCGTCCATCTCATCCCTCCGTACTGTATGTCTCACCTCTGTGGCGCTGCGCTCCTGTTTGTCGGGCTTGTCGCGGTCCTGGGTGGCGGTCATCTTCTTGAGTAGCCTCTTCATGCCCTTCTCCCTGCTGGCCTTCTTCTGGATCTGCTTCTCCGTGTTCTGCTTTCGCACCTGGTTGATGATGAACTTGGGGATCTGACAGAGAGAGAGAGAGAGAGAGAGGTGATCTTGACATTATACCTCTCTAGTGACCACGTCTTTAGAAAACATGACGTCTACACTTATACTTTTTTTGTACAAGATGACTTTATGACACATCCATTTGGCCTGGTGAAAAACAGACATTTCAAAAGGCAAACAAAACCTGACGTCAACACTAGAATATTAGAAGAGTCCAGCAACGTCCTCATAATTCTGCATGCCTTAATACTGTAAGCAACTGGTGAGTGAGTGAATGAATGAATGAATGAGAATGAATGAATGAATGAATGAATGAATGAATGAATGAATAAATGCCACTAGACATCAAAAGGCAGCCTTCCCAGGCATCAACAGAAAAGTGAGTTGCTTTTTCAGCTACTCTGCACAGAGAAAACAACTCCACTTTGCTGTAGACTCTTGCTGTCGACTCTGCTGACTACAGAGGAAGGAGGTAATATATGATGTTTCATCTGAAATAGACCTACAGCTGAGGGTGGTGTTTTGATGCTCACTGTCCATGAAGGTAGATTGTACAGGGAAATATTTGCTGTGTTTTGACCACAGAGGCAAAACTGTAATTGTACTGCTTACTGTCCATAGAAGTAGGTCTTTTGCCTGCACATACTGTACTGTTACATACAGCCATGACTGGTGTACATGCCAACTTGGCCAGGGCAGTAGAGGCACCAATTTTTTAAAAATCTCTGTAAAAATAATGCAGCTTCTGTTTGACTTTGCTTAACATAAACATTTCACAAGAAGGCTGCAGAGGCTGACTCCAGTCACATGACCAATGCCTTCTGAGCAGATGTGAAGTATAAGAATAAAACAATACAGATTATTTTTTAATGCTTCCTGATATTACAAACTTCTTGTTTCTAAATAAACCTCAGTAGCAAGATATTAAATAGCAGTTTTGCTGCAGTCCAATTCATCACTTTATTAAATGCAGTACAATACATTACTTTAATGTTTACAGTATATCTGGGCTACTGGTGTGTGTTGAGTCTTCTCAGAGTTACATTTACTGTACTGTGTGTGAATGCAAACAGCAAAAGCCCTAGAAACTGTGTAATTGTAAGAGTAGCCTCTCCAGTTAGTGGCTAGAACTGTGTTT
>NC_085005.1:7130787-7168287 GCF_963854185.1 Sardina pilchardus | reverse complement strand
CTGTTTCTCTAACTGGCGAGTATCAAAACCATCTCCGACTGCACCAGACAGACCGGACCTGGTTGAGCCCCTGACTCCAAAAATCCGCATCGCCCCCCCCCCCCCACCCCCAGGAATCTTTCCGCTACACAGTCCAATCCATTACACCCCCCATTTCTCTGTCCCTGGGAAAGCCGACGGTTCCGCGTTCTCTCGCCTTACCTTTCTCTTTCTGCTTGACCACTTTGTTGGTCTTCCACTCGATCCTGGCCGTGTCGAACAGAGCGGTCATCTCGATCAGCACAAGCCGCCGCACCATCTTCATGTCCTGGGGGGCCAGGTCCCCGATCTTGGTGCGGCCCGTCTTGTCCGGGGGAACTTTGAAATTCTGATGGGAGACAGGAGAGGTAAGCATAAAGTCAGCATAAAGACAGGAGATGGCTTTGTCATGTTCCACAGAGTGTCCACCAGGTGTCACCTCAGCACAGAATGCTTTTAGACTTTAGACACTCAAAAGGCAGACCGCTCCTAACACAACAACACGGACAAGATGTCATGACTTTTGTGTGACGTGATTTTTTTTCCATTTTATTGGCACAAAACAACATGGACTTGAACAAACATGAACAAACAATAAAGAAACGAAACCCTCATCATCCCATGCTTCCAAACGTCGTTGTGGCCTGGATTTGGACTGAAATCACTTGTAATCTGTAGCCCTCCACTGCTCTCTAGATATACCGTGACCTACAGTTTAATGGACAAACACCCCGTCCTGTTGTCCAAGCCGCTCTCAAGTGCTGACATTCCTCAGTCCACCCCGCCCCGCCCGCCCTATTCTCTAACGCCGTTGTCCCCTCCTGAGAGTTGCGAGCTGGACTTCCTGTTTTTGTCGCAGGTAAACTTTGCTCGGGCAACGGCACACACAGGTAAATCAGTGCACACACACGCGCGTTAATGTTTAATGACGCTCGCTCGCTCACCGGCAGCCTGTCGTCCGCCTCGCTCTCGCTCGGGCTCGAGCTCTCCACGCCCTTTGACCTCTCCTTGAAGATCAGCGCCTGCTCGGCGAACGACACCTCCAGGTTGAGGTCTGTCTCTGTGTCGGGGGCGGGCTGGCTGGTAGGGGGACATGCTCCGTTCCCATTGGACTCATCTATACACACACACACACATATGCAGTACACATATATACAGTATATGCATGTTAACTAGTGCATAAACACAACCAACAAATAATTTATGTACACACCCATACTGTACATGTACTCTCTTTCTCTCTCTCTCTCTCTTTCTCTCTCTCTCTCTCTCTCTCTCTCTCTCTCTCACCCCCACACACACACACACACACCCACACAAAATAAATACACTTTCAGACAAACACACATATGTATTGACAACATTTTAAATAAATGAAAACACATGCCAACCAAACCTGACATACACACACACACACACACACACACACACAAACACACACACACACACACACACACAGGTAACGTGAGATACTGTACAGTCAAGCATTTTAACAACATGTTCCTTTTCCTGGTTCTCTGACGTAACAAGACCTTCAAAAATGACAACCGGCGCTGGCCAAACTCCATTCAGTGTCATTGGTGACATTACCCTCAGAGGTCCACCCATGTCACACGTGCCACGCTCTGGTCAATCATACCCTCATGATGCCCCCCACACAAATATGCATCACTCATTTAAGACAGCAGGCTTTATGGGAAGAGATGAAAGTCTGCAGCTAACAACCCTTATTCAGCATCTAACAGACAGGGAGCACTATTCAAAGTTCTGCTGGATCGGGTCGGTTCCTGGGGACGGTCAGTGAGGCGCCCAGGAGGGGTTCCTAAGCTAATGGATCCAGCATGGGTCAAGGGGGACAAACAAAGGGTCCACACATCCCCCTGAGCCCCCCCTGGGTGAAGATCACTGACGAGCCATGCAGCCAAGTTCCAGCCTACTGCCCACTGTGATAATGCTGCAGTAAGGCTTTTTTTTTTTTTTTTACAAGCCACACTTTTCCCCCCTTTTTATCTTTTTTCAGTGTGTCTATGGGGAGTGGGAGAGATTGTGTCGTGACTTTTCTTTTACCACTGCCATCTTTTTTCCCCCCCCGTTGACTGGCTGATGGGGAGGCTATATGCCCCCACGGCTGCCATAACACACTATCACTTTCACTCCCCCTCTGAGTTCCTGACGTGGCACTTACAGTATGGCACACTGACGCTGACTCACACTAGTTTGAATACTTTTCTTCTCCTCAATGACCTCTTTCCTAGAGGGGCCCGTAGCACAAGCAGATACCATTATGGAAAGACAGGGGAGAAGACGAGACACGTCAAGTAAGATATGAGCTCCTGATAAGGGCCCGTGGGGGGTGGGGGGGGGGGGTGGAGGAGGCGAGGGAACATGCCTAGGCCAGTCTTCTGGCGCTGTGACACATACCAGAGGACGCAACATCCCGTTTGCCATTTTCACTTCTGTCTGGGGTCTGTGGCTCCACTCCGGGCTGTTGAAACAGGAAGAGAAGAAGAGAAGAGATGCACAGTAATCAGTCGAGGGGTGGTTGCAAACGTGCCACAAGCAAGACCTGCCTGGTGGACCATGCTGCTGACGAGGCTTAAGTTTCTCACCTAGCTTCCCCAAACCGCGCGGCTAACTCACTTGTCATGCACTACATGTGCTTTGACTACCATTCAAAACATATTCATTCTGAACAGAGCCGTATGCAAAACTCTAGCCAGCCATCAACACCTCAGTTGTGACATTTTCACAAGAAACTGAACATGCTTATTCTCTAGAAGGCAAAAGGATAAACAGTCACTATACTGGACAGGGTTGAATAGGTTATCCATTATCTGCCATTTGTTGTGAGGGGTTCAAAGTTATATCTCTGGAACTATTCCTTCACTGCTAATCAACTACCTATTAACCAGTAATCTTCACTTGTACTATAAACCCCTTCACGGATCATATCAGAGGAGTTTTTGGCATATGGGGATGTTAGATCAGCTATAAACGTCCTTACAACTGCACATTAATCAATAACAGAGTGAAAGCTGCTGACTATTCAACTGTCATTTGAGATGTCAGCACAGAATAGGAAATAGGATTTCAAGCCCTTGCTTGCCTTTGTTTGGTATCAGTGTTACTCAACACTTTAGCGTTTAACACAGCTCTACTTCAAGCAGTTGGTACTAGTTGGAAAACCTACACAGAACAAGAGGGGGAAAGCAGTCCTCGTTAAGTATGCGCCCTGTACCCTGGTCAGTGTGAGCGGTGATGAAAAGATCTGGCCACTGAACTGAAGAGACACTTTTATGATGCAGGGGCTCTCAAGGGCAGAGCCCTGAGCTTTGTCAAACCAGATCAGGAGCTGGGTGGCACCTGAGCGGTAGCCAGCCGTGGACAGCCAACCATCCATCACCCGGAACTTTACAGATGTTATCGTAGTCACCACTAGAGGTGGGACATCCAAACAAACGCCCGCGCCGTACGCTTAACGGTCTTGGTCACCGGAGTATCTGCTCTCCTGACAGTTTGCGAGCCTCGTCCTGGACGGAGGCCACTCCAACACCACCTCTGTCTCTGTTTAGAAACAACTTGCTGGGTGTATAATAATTTTCTCAAGTGACCTTAAACAGAAGTCTGTTTGTCAGTAATGGCCTTCCTCAGGTCATTAAATGAGGCCATCAGGTTTATGTTACTGGGAATACCTCTGTTGACATGTCACACATCACACAGCTACTCTGGCTGCCAACAAGGCTGTGAAATGAATAAATGAAATGCAAGAGTCTTGTAGATTGTGTACCGACCCTCTCAAACATAAACAGTTTTCCTTTAATAGTGACTATTAAGATTACAGATTAAACCTAGCCCTGTAGTAGACGTAAACAAAGAGTGGAGAACTGATTTAAAAAATGTAAGCATTCCTTGAGTTGTACCACCATTCAAATAACAACTAATTGCATAAGTCAAATTAGGCTTTCACCTACATCCAGCCAATGAAGACAAGGTGGCATCCAACCAATCAAAACACGGACCCATCAGTCAATCATGTGTACAGTAGGGAATCACTAGCTTTCCAATGCTATATGATAACTGGATTTCTCTTGCAGTGTTATTCGTTACATGATATGAAACTCTCTCCCACCCCATCATATGGACCCTTCTTCTCAAAGAAGTTGCCCAAAGGCCTGAGAGTGACCAGTCATCAGAGCAAATGACCCCTCCCTTGCCCACCTGGGTGTCTGCGGAGCCTGGCGGCGGTTTGAAGATCTCCCTGACGTCGGGCACTTGGTACTGCTTGTTGCGCTTGCGCAGGGTCTGCTGGAGCAGCTGCAGGCGCTTCTCCACGGCCGCCGCCTGCGTGCGGGTCAGCGTGGACAGCATGGCCTTGCTGTCCTCCGAGGCGTCCGGGTCCGACTCCGCCTCCGCCTCCTGGAAGAGTAAGGTCAGCCCTGCGGCGGCCAGCCATGCCTCCTCGTGCTCCCCCTCTGAAGGACAGGAAGGCAAACAGGTCAGCTGACTTCAGAACCAAAACACGGTCCATGATTATTCAGCAACTAGCAGGTAAAAAGTGAATTACATAACAACAGAGATTTGGTAGTAGTCATGTTTCAACCTGACAAAAAGAATGAAGTAGTACACTTTTTCAACCAGCGTTATCCTAGACTAAAATCTTGGGAAAATCAAGATTCTCCAAATGGCATCAACTGCTTGAAGTAGAGCTGTGTTGTCTAGTCTTGATTAACTGATCAATATACATTGAAGTGTTCTTACAGTATAGTCAAGGACTAGTTTTACTTCATCTACGGAACCCGGCCCTTAATGCATTAAGAGCATACTGCACTGACATATTGTAAAAGTATGCATTAAGAGCATACTGCACTGACATATTGTAAAAGTATGCACATCTGCTTGACCAAGTATATCTTGGATTGGCACCATGCTCTGCTTGTGGTTCCAAGTCATGGAGTCATGGCCTAATTGTGCCTGCCCCTTTAAGACATGTTTATTCATAACCACCCTCTGGCCACCAAAATGGCAAAGGGCAATGGCCCAGGGTTGGAACTCAGCGTTGGGAAGTGAAAGAACTTCCTAAGTTTCATTCATGGGGCTTCGCTACTGTGTGAGTCTACAGAGCCAAAACACAGAATGACATAGCATTACTGGCACTAGACAGCACAGAGCTCAGATTTCCTACACTGAAGCCATTTGCTCACACAAACACTCACACTGGCTAGCAGAGGACCATGAGTCAGCCATTGGTATCTAAAGCATTGCAGTAACTCCCCTGGTAATGTGGTTGATAACTACACATGGGATAAATTACTAAAGTTAAATAAGACTGTGGTGACTACTTATGATATCTAGATGACAAATTCATTTGTGAAATACAGATCTGGCTAAGTTTCGCTACTTATTTCAAATGAGTTACAGTTTAGCTTGTGAAAGAATGTATCCACCCCGACTGAAAAGTGAAATATGAGGTTTTCCACACAGTACAACTGCATACTGTGAAGATTGAGGTAAGGAGCATGCACAAGCAAACACAGTTCTGTGTTAGTCTTCCTGATATGTGTGTTACACGTCAAATCCTTTGTCTGGCTAATTTGCCAGCCACATACAAACTGGACACACAGATGTGTAGTAGGCAAGTATATTCATACACAAACGCGCACACACACACACAAACTCACACACACACAGTCTCCCGCTCTCTCTTCCTGTATATAACAAGAAGACACAGAATCAACACACGGACACAAACACACACACACGCACAAACTTTAGGCAGGAAGTGGAAGCATTCAGGTTCCTCTCTAAAGACAAAAACAGTCCGTGTGTACCCGGAGAAAAAATCCCCCTCCACTGTCCCTGTTTACAGCCCTTTTCCTGCAGGTTCAGACATGGCCATTGTCAGTTTTCCTCACGTCCACCGGAGATAGCATCTTCAAAGCCTTGGGTGCAGCTTGCCTTTCATTTCCAAATATAGAGAATAACCTACCTATTATCTGTATGGAGCTAAATCTGAGGGGATGGGCTGGCAAAAACAGCTCATCAAATCCACTCCGGCCATACTCTGTCTCCTCACTCACACACACTCTCCTCACTCTCACACACTCTCCTCACTCACACACACTCTCCTCACTCACACACACTCTCCTCACTCACACACACTCTCCTCACTCTCACACACTCTTCTCAGGTACAGGCCATAATGGCCATAACGGAGCGTGCCTAATCCGTCTCTGTCTGCTGAACACCGCTGAAGACACACACACACGCGCGCACACACACACACACACACACACACACACACACACACACACTGTATGAGATGCTCGTGCAGATCGCTCAGCTTAACGCCCGTCACAGTTTGGCCCCCTCAGCGTCCTTGTTTTGAGATGGCTGTGCCAGGAAGTAGCCGGCCCTCGCTCTGCCTTTCTGTCTCCAACTCTACCGATATCCTAGAAAGACCTGGCTAAGATGCTCCTCTGAGTGCTGGCCTGGCCACTAGATGATCAAAGATCTAGTTATGGTGATGCTGCACAAATGAATGACATGAATAACAAAGTGACATGAAACTCCATACATGGTCTGAATTTTCCCCAAAATTTTTTCCCTGAATTTTTGCACCTTCTTCCCAAGCAAGTATGCAAGGAGTCTCTTGTGAATACAACAGATATGGAATAAGTTCAGCTCTAAACAGTTTATCATTTGACACTACTCACAAAAACAAAAAAAAAAGGGATATCTGGCTTTCGGGTGGCTTTCGGGTGAAATTTAATGTTTAAGTACAGAAAGTCCTGAAACATTAAACTGTTGCACATGCGCGTTCAAAAGTTTAGAGAAGGTCACATTAAGAGAGAGAGAGAGAGAGAGAGAGAGCGTCCACCCGACACTGATGTACCCACACTCAACTCCTATGTATCTTCTGTTTTTGTTTTTGTCTTATGGTCGTATGTTCTCGTATGTTATGTTGTATGTAACAACAGCTTTGGTAACACTGTTCCCACACAGTCCCAATAAAGCAACTTTGAATTTGAGAGAGAGACAGAGACAGAGACATAGACAGAGACAGAGGCAGAGAGAGAGAGAGGGAGAGAGAGAGAGGGAGAGAGAGAGAGAGAGGGAGGGAGAGGGAGAGGGACAGAGAGAGAGAGAGAGACAGAGACATAGACAGAGACAGAGGCAGAGAGAGAGAGAGGGAGAGAGAGAGAGAGAAGGAGGGAGAGGGAGAGGGACAGAGAGAGAGAGAGAGCGGGAGAGAGAGAGAGAGAGAGCTACTGTACCTACCGTCTGGCACCTTCAGCTGGACCTCCTCCTGCGGGCCGCTGTCGGACTCTCCGATGCTCTCCACCTCCTTCCAGAAGGCGTCCATGTCCAGCGAGTCCTGCGAGCTGCAGCGGCTGTACGGAGGCTTCGCCACAGCGCTTTTGGAGCGATTCTGGACATTGTAGTGTCCCGTCCTGCGACTGAGGGGGAGGGGGGGTTGTTGGGGGTTGGGGGCAAGAGAGAGCGGGGCACAAGGGTCAAATTCATGCACACTGGACACTGCTAGAGGCCACTGATTCAAGACTCCATGGCTTACTCACTGTGTGACTCAGAGTCACCGTGTTAATGGACAGCGTGACTTTCTGGAAATGGACTGGACTCACGAGGGCTTGACCAGGGGACAGGGTTCCCATTCTCCCCAAACTGCCCCCTGACCCACTCACCCAAGGATGGGATAGTCCACAGCGCTACTGAAAAGTGTTTGTGTTTTCCGCCAGCTACTGCGTAAGACAGTAATGGCAGCTAATTAGGAGGTCACTTCACATTTAGCTCTAACCAGCAGGACTCCAATCCACATCTAGGCTAGAGCGTTTGTACAGTACACTTTACAAGAAAACATCTCAGAAATGTGCAACACATGGCCTAGGGCTGTTGGGATGGCAAACAAAATTATAAAATAATCATAGAAAATTCACTGGAAATAAGAGTTGGGCTGAGGACTCGGGAGTGGGAGACCTGGAGGCCTGTTTAGCATAGCACTTGACTGACACTATTCATGGGCACCCGGCTCTCCCATGGGGCTGAGGCTGAGCAGCACAACAACGCGCTGTGGCATTCCAGGCATCCATTTTAATTAAATTAATTAACTTAATCCATGCAGCATTCATATCAAAAGCTCGCGTCCCGCTGGCAAACATTTCACCCGAGTGCCAAAGCAGCCGCCGTCAAGACTGAGTCACTCAACGGCACAAGAGAGAGGGAAAAGGCACAAGGCACGTCTCAAAAACAACGCAGGAACAACGCAGGCACAACGCAGGCACAACGCAGGCACAACTCAGGCACAACTCAGGCACAACACAGCACAAGGCTGACGGAGAGAGATCAAGTCTGCATGCACTCACACAAGCATACAGACACAGACAAGAGAAAGGGCAGTTACTGTGTAGCGTGCTAGCTTTTCATCTCCTTGACTTTAAGTTTACATAACCGTTTCATAAAACACCCACAAAAAGATGGGCTACTTCACTTAGCATAGATCAACCCCTGCTGTCAAACTGCCCTTTAAACTTCATTTTAACTAAATAAAAAAAAACATCAATCTGCTGTCTATGAAATGCAAAGCCAGTGGGGATTTATGCGTCATGACACCAAGGGCACCTAGATTGCATCCAAGGCAGCCCAAGGCGAGGGAATCCCTGTTGGGCACAAATGAGCCAGAGTGCCCCTCCTCTCCCTCACGCCAGGGCAGCCTGGTAGCTTGCCATGCCATGTCAGGGGAAAGCAAAAATAAATGCTGAAGCGTCAGCAGTTCCGTGGGGAGCAAATGACTTGCTGCTTACGCACCGGCCCCCACACCACTGCTGCACGGCAACGCAGTCAATCTGGGTCAATTCAGTCTGCCAGGACTAATGGTGTCTTCTTTTAAAAAAAGACCTAGCCTGCTCTGAGGACGGAGAGAGTTTGGGAGAGTTTGTGAGGGGCAGACACGGATAAATACAGAGGCAGTGGGAGTCGAGACAGTCTGTCTGCGAGAGAGACACAGACAGGCTATAAAAACACCTAGGCGACCACACTGATACCTGAGAATTCTAGCCAATCCACTGTACCTCTTGTTGTTACGCAACAACCCGGAGGCTAGCTAATATTACAGTCTCACAGTGAAGTATATATAGCCAGCAAAACTCCTATGCCTTTAGAGCAGTGCTTTGTTGCTTTGTAATGGGCCCTGGGAAAAAGACCAAGCGAAGGAGCCAAAACTAAAGAGACCGCCAGGCCACCGTAGCAAAACGGTAGTGGGTGTAAGATGACTCTCGTCTGACCTCACGGACGCAGGAAGCGCTCAGGGTATCGGTGACAGATGACATTCGTGCCGCCAGGTAAACTACACACCTCCTCCTCCTCTCCAATCTGAAAAGACACAGCACTTTGTACAGTACACAAACACTACGCTCTCGAAGGGCCAAAAAGAAACGAAAGCAGAGCCAGCGCTGAGAGCTATTCCCTCAGAATTATCAAATGAGGACACAAAGGAGTGGGGCCCAAGTCTAATCTCGCTCATACACAGTCGGCTGTAAATGACTACAGATAATTGATGGCACGGTGCTTACTGCCTCCAAACAAGGGTCAAAGGTACACTGAAGCCAGTAATAAAACACATAACATTTTACATTTCCCTGAAAAATGCAAGACTATTTCAAGAAGGAATGTAAACAATTCACCTACCAGCATCACACAAAAGTTAGAGACGCCCTTTTAGAGACTGTTTAGCAAACTTCATTACGGTGGAACTGAAACTATTAAGCAAACAGGCTTTTGCAAACATGTTTAATAAATAACAAGGGCTAAATCCAGCTGAGGGAATAACAGGAAAGTGTTTCATATAATCTACCCAGAGTCACACATACAAACAACACCTTTCCCACCAACTGCCCCCCCGCCCCCCCGCCCCCCACCTTCCCCTCTAAGCGAGTCAAACGAATAAACAGTGTATGCAAACTTCGAGAGCTGGGACTGCCCTTCGTCGACGAGCAAAGTCAAGGGACCCGGGGCTGTGCAGTGCACAGTGCACAGCACCCAGTGTTGTCCAACAGATACTCCTATTCAAATGAAAAGGTCATACAGTATAGCTCGCCAGCTCCCGGTGACAAATGAGCAGCTCACAATGGCAAAGAGGTGCAGGGAGAGAGAGAGAGAGAGAGAGAGAGAGAGAGAGAGAGAGAGAGAGGGAGGGAGAGAGAGAGAGAGGGAGAGAGAGGGAGAGAGAGAGAGATGGTGGTGGTGGTGGTGGGGGGAGGTAAACAAGCACGAGCCTGTCTTTTGGCCATAGCTGGGTGATTTTTCATACACACGCAGGAGGGCAGAACCACACGGCATAGGGACTGTGGCACGAGAACCAGGCCATGAGGCAATTCCTTTCTCTCTCTCTCTCTCTCTCTCTCTATTCATTTTATCACATCTTTTGAGCACTGAAGACTCTAGCCTAAGATCCCACCTTAGCAATTTGGTTCAACTGAAGCCACAATCTATCAGTGAAAAAAAACCTGCACAAAGCAAAGCAGGCCTCCCGTCCACAACCGTGTCAGAGACGTTAGGGATGTTAGGCTACAGCTGCAGTCAGCTAAAAGGGATGTCAACTTACACAGCTGCGTTTGGACCGTCTGTCCGCGGGCTTCCCGGACGTATTCTCCTATTCTCACAGGAAAAGTGTTCCCTCTCAGAGAGACTAAAAATCCCGTTTTTTGGCCTGTCGATAACATGTGGAAACAGATGCTGGAGTCTCTTGACCCCCTGCTCCATGGCAACAAGCCCAGGAATGGCACGCAGAAGTTAGTCCACCACTGCTTTACGCCGCTAATGGTTAGCCAGCCAGCACGTCACATGGCTCCACTACTGAAGGGTCCTAAACAAAGACGAGGCCTTAGCAAAAGGCTCAAGTGCCTTTTCTCTGAATGTAAATGGTCTAAGCATCTCATTTCATTCTCTCTCTCTCTCTCTCTCTCTCTTTCTCTCAAGCTGTCTTTTTATCTTTCTGTATCCAGCTTCCTCTCTTTCTGCACCTATGGTGCAATTTGTGATAACCCCCCAGTAACTTTCATCAGATTAGCTGTGACAGCAACAGCAACAACTGCAAGATCACTTGTTCTTTAATCACACAAATAGTCAAGAGACAAAGAGTTTACAATGGCATAACAGACCCCGCCACACACACACACACACACACACACACACATGCATTATACAAACACAGGCACAAGGTGGAGAAGGGATAAAAAACATGACCTGTGCAAACGGAAAACTAATCAGGGGACGCGTAGTGGCAGAGGAAAGCCTTGATAACCTATGTTGATTCTGCACGCTAAGCCCAGCTATTTACATCGGTTGTTGACACTGCCGCAGGTATTTGAGGCAGGTGATGCCAGGGCGATATGTCATGTTTTCATTTAGAACTTACAAAAGAGGAGGTTGCTGTTTCTTGGACTAAAACCTGGCATGACCTCCAAGAGCAGTAATAAAAGCAATCGCTCTACCGCACACTGTTGACTTTTTACTCACTTTTTTTTTTTAATTCAGAGCGAACCACTTTGGGCAGTAGTTTTATCCACTCAAGTAATGTCCACCCTGTTGTCCGTGGGTAAATATGCAAACATGATGCAAAGGTTAGATTAATTGGGCACATATTGGTGGCCTTCAGAAGTCCTCATGGCCTCTAAGGAGTTTCTATTAAGCTTACAAGTTTGTACTTAGCTTCCGTGGCAGAATAGACAAACTACTGGAAGGCTGCCATTTTAATAGCTGCCTGAGTAAGCTAGCAAACAAACAACTAGGCTAAGAAAAACACTCATATTGTAAGTCTGTCCCCCACGGCCTGGTCTGAGATGATCCACCTACCCTATTACCCTCATAAAGAACGCAGCTGAACTTGGCTATGTATAATTCATGTTGTTTGTGTGGGTCTAAGCTTCTCTATACCTTGACATTTCCTTGCATCTAGAGCTCAAGCCTAGTGCTGGAACAGTATGATCTCAGTCATACAGTAGTACAGAAAAGTGGGAGACATTCATTTCACTGGAATTGGCTCGGACATACAGTATACTTGTATGCTTTCTGCACTGGCCTGAACGAGAAGGTCACACACACCCTTTCGGTTATCACAACTGGCCATTATGTCTCAATTCTGAGTCCTGTGCTTACAAACCATATCAATACAAATATAATTTTAAGTGCCCTTTCTAAAATTAGTCAGCAGTGGCCATGGGCAGTGTTGTGCATGTGGAATGTGTAGGTAGATGGGGAGGTAAGAAATAACTGGCTTCACAAAAGCAAAAACAGACCAGACAGAAAGCATTACGTCGGACACTTTGAGTGAGTGTCCAAGAGGTGCTGTTTTTCCAAGACAATGCCTCACCAAAGACAACAGACGGGCATTTTTTATCACAACAATAAAGCAGTATTGTCACTGAGGTGACCACACTACCAGGATCCATGTTGTTTTTATCTCTATTGTCTGTCTGCCATTTCCTACACAAGACCACGGACACAGGAGCCAACTGGCAGAGACAAACAGACAGAGCCAGATGTGTGCGGTAAGTCTACGACCAGTTGGCAACCCATGCCACTAATGGACACACACACACACACACACACCAACCCCCTTACAGAGAGCGCCGGCCACTGGGGAGCTGCCTCCACAGCTGGTGGACAGGGACACCTGTTTCCCTGTCGGAGCTCGGCGACCTGAAAGGCACCTTTCTGTTACAGATGGTGGCCTGCACAACTAAGGAAAGCAACCAGCATCCAATTTCAACACTTGTCTCATTTGTTGTGAGGGTACAGTAGGTTAAGTTTAATGTCCGCTGTGCACATGTGCAGTACATGGCCTAATAGTGTGATTCTCTTGGTGGGTTTGATGGATCACATTAGCTTATTTCACCTATTCATGATGATGTCAAACTGAGGATCATTTGAGACAAAAACCTTTCACAACAAAGCCAATTGCGAGCCACAGGCTATTTACTATCTTCAGTGGGCTTGCATCCAGTCCACTGAGAGACCTAGAAAAACATTGTCAACACTATATTACAGTAGACTAACAATATACCCTACCACAGAAGAAGTAATATAGTGTTCCCAGACTACAATTCCACCCTTTTCAAGAATCGTGTTGACTATGCGACACCCAATTGCTAGGACTTCACTAATAGCCTACTTTTAAACCAAGAGCTGTCATAACAAAAACGCCAAAAGCTTGGCAACTGTCTCTCACTCACCCACCTTGGAATAGAGGGATCGGCTTCTTCGACAGAGTTTACTTCGGGATGGGGCGGTAAGGACTCACTGTTGCTGTAATAGCCGGTCAAGACAACTCCCTTCACGTCTTGACGATTCATGCTGCACGCCGCATTATTGTCGAAGTTCGCTCATAACTTCGGGTGGACGCTGGAACTGTGTGGAACAGCCCGCTGTTCTCTTCCCTAACGACGTGAATAACCATCACCCATCAGCTCCGCCCCGTAGATTCCCACAGCTATGCAATGCGGGCGGAGTCACCATTGTTCCGATCGGTTTGAATGACTCGGCTACAGCACAGCAGGCAGGCATCGCAATATTGGCAAACGACCGTAGATTTACGACAAGTGACTGCAGCATCAGGATAATAAGTCATATTTTAATCATAACGTTAACCAAGCCTCCATATTAAGGACATTTTTACAATCCTCCTAAACAATAGGCTAATGCAGAAGATAGTTTATTGTTCATTTGTAGGGTTTTCAAAAGCCTACATTTTATTGTCTGATTAGTAAATGCGCAAGGGAAAGTTTGACAAACCTAGGACTACATTTTACAGCCTAAATTATTGTTTTACAACACTGAAAAGTCTAAAGAAGACACATCCTTCATCGTCTTTGTCATGATGTTAAACTGCTGTACGTGAGTTGACACAGATGTTCTGCATTCATCTCGCGCGTTTCTGGTGTATGGCTGCTTTAATATAGCCGAGCCTGTGATGTCATTGTCTAAAACCACACGCAGGTGACATGAGGGTGTGCCCAATGATGATGTAGCCTAAACTGGACCAAGTCCAGTCCACTCATAGCAGGCCTAATATTCCACTCACTCTCAAGTCGTGATACTAGCACTATGCATGTGTAATAGGCAAGGGCAAGGCCATTGTGGCAATAGTCTAATATGTTTGATCGTCTATGAAATTTGCATTTTACGCGCACTCCGTTAGGAATGTTTGCTATCCTGTAGTAAGTCATTGGTCCCAGTTGATAAGATGGAAGAGGGTGTTGACCCCGCCTGTCAGGTTCATAGGTTCATATTCATATTTGATACTTATCCGTGTTTGAGGGTCTTTATTAACCTAACCGAACATCTCCCTGCATTTGAGAAATCTACAGGTTAATTTGGGGTTGCGGTGTTATTGAAATGTAGCCTACAGAAGACACGACAGATTCACTGATATAGGCCTATGAGTCTATAGGTTTTGAGCATGAATAATACAGATAGGCCTAGGCTACAATAGACACACTAGTATTATCATCAGTCCAACTAGTTGTGGACAGCCACATACACGTCGTGTTAAAACGGACCAGTTGAGCGCTGTTTCAACACGTCTATTTGGATATTTGATCAAGAGACGCCATAATGAACTGTAAAAGCGTCCTGGGGAATAAGTGATCTTAACACTGCCATCTACTGGTCTGTATGAGTAATTGAAATTCTTCTCACACGGGATTGGGGTAGGAATTGTCTCTTTGAGGAATTGGCGAATGAGAATTTGGTCCACATTGAGCCCCAGAGCCTTCGCATGATGCATGGTCCTGGTCCTGGCAATGATCTGTAGTTATCTAATTTCCCCTAATTAGAGTTATAGGAATTTACATTTGATCTTTTGAGGTCATGTTATACCACCTCATTACAGGTACAGTAGGCCTATGCTTTGCCTAGGGCAACTTGTACAGCACATCAAATGGCAACATTTATGTTTAAAATTGTACATGGTCCCTAACAAATAAACGAAATAAATAACATATCAAGGCCAAACAGTCTTATCATTGTACTACTTGTGAAAGTGTGTTAAAGGTCTAGTCAAAATATACTGGAAAATGTTAGGCTATGTATTGTTTTTTGTCAGATGTAGGGGCAGTCTACATACGTAAAGAGTGACAGTCGTTATATGTAGTAGATAGGGCCAATGTAGCCCATAGCCCTTGCTTTCAGCCCAGTTTCCTAATGTAATTAGTCTATACTTGTTCGTAGATTATTGCAAAGATTTCCCAAATTGCAAATGACACATACTTTATTACACAATTCCGGTAGGCTATATGTACAATGTACTGTAGCATCAGGCAGGGCTTGAAGTGTTCAGGTGCTGTGCTTGATTTCATGCATGGCCAACAGGCCTATGACATGACAACTTCAAAATAGTCTGACAACTTCTCACACGGACATTTTCTTTGCTTTAAGCCCTGATTAGAGTAATGTGTGAATTCCCAAATACCTTTCCCTTAATTGTTTGCTCAATTCAATGACATATTATCATACTTGTTTTATGATTTTTGCAGATTGTCATAAAATTCTGTTTAATTCTTCTTTGATTTTGTCAGTAAAATGTTTTTGGTTCACCAAGGAAAATAAGACATAAGAAAGAATCCTCAAAGGTAATCTCAAAGATGACACCTTTGAGCGCTAAAATTAAGTCAGTCTGTTGATCTGGCTGTCTGATTGAGAGAACCCCATCACTAGAATTAATACTGGAAAAAAATCTCAAAGATCACTTTTGATATTCAATCTCTTTTACCCATGGCCAGGCATGAACACTGTGATCTTCTCCACCCTATTACTGTGGTGAAATGGTACACCAGCTGATACATGAATAGAGTGAAATGTTATCTGCACATGGAGAAGGTGCTGTTGCATTACTTCCTGTAGCAGCTACGCAATGCTTTGCTTTTAGCCTCTTTAATATTTAGCATACCAGAGTTATGCAGGTTTTGGCATGTATGGTTTGTAATGGACAGAGACCTTATGTAATATTGCTGGGACGATCATATTGTTAATGAAAGGCCTAGTTTTCCCTGCTCGTATCCATTTAGGCTGTTTGTTGGCTTTATCATATTATACTCTAAGACGTTTTGAAATGATTTTTCCAGCAGATACTTAAATGACTCTCCAAGAACAAAGTTCTTCCTGGAAACGTCTGATACCAAACACAGAACTTATTGCGTGAATCACACAAATGTGGTGTGTCATAACGTGCAACCACCTCTTGAGGAACACACTACCCAGTCACAAGTTACAGGTTACACACGTCAAAGCTATCACGCATTACTCTTATGTCCATGACCAGTCTCTCTCTCTCTCACACACACACAAACACACACAAACACACACACACACAGATAGATAGATAGATAGATAGATAGATAGATAGATACTTTATTGATCCCCAAGGGGAAATTCAAGATTCACAAGATTCAAGATTCATTCACACACACACACACACACACACACACACACACACACACACGACAGAAATCAGAAATGACCCATGCCGGCCCTCACCTCAGATGAAGATGGTAGACCAGTTTGGTGACCATCTTGAGCTGTGTTGGCGGAGAGCGGCTCCCGCTGCGGTACATCTCCCTCCTCATCCTCGGGCTGCCCGCAGGACTCTGGCCTGGCCCCTGGACGCTCGTGCCCGCCTGTGTGTCCTGGCGCAGGGGCCGGCCTCGGTCAGCCCGCTGGGCTCAACACGCTGCCAGGAGCGGCTCGGCTCCGCACACCACGCCACACCACGCCAACACCTCACCTCACCTCGCCCCACCCCTTCCACTTCCTCCCAAAGCCGTTTCTTCCCCCCCAGAGTAATCTCATTAAATGATTAATGCCCTTCCTCTCCCCTTGCTCCCAGTCAGACAACAGGTCCCTGTCAAAGTGGTAAGCAGGGAGAGTCAGAGCCACCTAAAAGTGCTCTTTTCCTTTTCACATGGCACGCCAGTTTCCGCTCTGGGGGGGGGGGGGGGTTCAGGCGCCACTTGATGTCTGTGGGCATTAGGGGCCGAGCGTTGGGATTTGAGCATGTGTGTGTGTGTGGGGGGGGGGGGGTGACGTCGAGAGAATTACGGCCTCTCTCAGAGAAGCTGACATACTTTTCCTTCATGTCTTTCATGGTACACTGAAAGCAACCCAGAAACTCTGAAACACTGAGATTGTGACCCAAGTGCCTTAATATTTCTGACCGAGAGTTTTAATGTATAAGAGGATTTACTCAGACAACAGATGTTCAGCACTGCTTGTAAACGTGCCAACATTTTTAACATTAACTTGGCGGACGTCTTAACAGGGATATGGCACCTCATGTCAGAAACTAATTGCACCTCTAAGGAGGAATGACTTGCATGGTAATTGAGAAATTTATACAGAGCTCGAAATTAACATCCATTTTACATTCTGCTTCAATAAGATGACTTTGGTTAGAACCGTATTCTTGGCGTCTAAAACACACATGATACTCTGCTCAGCTCCGGCATCTTCGCAGAACACTAGCAGATGGTCAATGGTGTAGGAGCAATGAAAGAACAGAGATATTTTTGCACAAAATATTTATTTTTTTCTCAACAGTTTTCCATATATACATATATATATATATTCCTTTGAAATGTAGAGACCCTAGAACTACCTTTGGTATTTGATGTAGAAAACAATATAAAACAGCATCCTTAATCTGTACATACGGAGTCAAAAATGGCATCAGAAGTTTTGGAGGTCAGCTGGGTATACAAAATTATTGCGGAACAGTTTGTATGCTAGTATCTGTCCCCCAAGAATCATCATAACCAGGCCAGCACCTACACAAATAAAAGACATGTGTAAGCATTTGTAAGATTGGACATCACAGCAACACCCACAAAAGCAACCGTGGATTTGGAAATGTTCAAAGAGGTTTCGTCTATATCACTATACCATTAAAAATGGTTCTGTTAGACAGCAGTTTGGAACTTGCCAATGACTGTTTCCGTGACTTCCTTTTCAAAGTAAATGTAGGTTAGGTGGGTGACAAATGAAACCAATCATATCTTGGAATGGAGTGTAATGCTGTGAACGTGACCGCAAACTGCTACCAGGTATCATAATTGGAGTTGACAGGGAAGTCATCAATGTAAATTCAGCATAGGTCATGCTGTTAAAAAATGCCATTTATATGCAGAATAATTGTACCTTGACCCTTCCAAATTGCTTCAGCAGCATTACAAAGGCTATTTCAGGACGTGGACAGGTTCGTAGACCTCACAGCACAAATCCCTACGCATAATGGGGTTATCATGTTTACGATATCACTAAGCCAAAAGAAAAGGGCTCTGGTGCTGTGTCGGTCAGCCAAGCTTCAGGTAGAGAAACTATCCACAACCTTGTGTAAACACAAAGTCCTGTAGCCTAGTCTCCTGTTATCAGCCCTGTGGTATCTAGAACTCCACCTCTTTATCCAAATTTTGTGGGCATTTGTGCCATGTTACTGTTGGTAAATACTGTGATGTCAGTCACCTTGTCACAAGGAAAGATTTCATTTGCAATAGTGCTACGATGATACTTACCGAGTGCCATCCACCAGTGTTCTGTGGATGGGACTTCCGACATAACTAGAATAGATCAGGGGGGGAAATTTTTTTATAATTTATGATTTTTTAATAAACAGTGTTGATGTTCAACAGTCCAGCACAAAAACAAACAATGGGCAATTCAAAGAAATATCACTGCATAGGAGCATAGTGATGATCTTCCCATTCATGAGCTAAAGTACCTCCTACAGGTTTCGTCTTATACACGATTGCACAACCACCCACAACTGAGATCCAATCAGTTTTCTGATAGGATTAACTGTGACACCATCCATTGTTTTTCACTAATCTAATTCACTGTCACCTAGCCAGGCTACCTTGAAGCCTGCATCTGTGTGAGAGCTGAGGAGAGGGGGTCTACCACCCTGCTTCTGACATAACGTCACTGAGCTTGACATTAGAGCTAACTTTACTGCACCAGTTTGAGACTAGGACCTCTGTGGGCATGAACAGCTACAGTCATAGTCTGTTATACAACTCTGACAGAGAGAGAGAGAGAGAGAGAGAGAGAGAGAGAGAGAGAGAGAGAGAGAGAGAGAGAGAGAGAGAGAGAGAGAGAGGAAAGAGAGAGAGGGATCCATAAAATGCAGTGCTTGACATAGTTAGGTGTACTGATTTTAGCTACAGTGAAATATAAACAGCAACTCACACTGGTGACGCAACCCTACTAGCATGGCTAAAGCACCTGCTAATTAACAACCATGTGAATAATTGAATATGGTTCGATATCACTGTATGATGGAGCATTCGATCAAGTTCTGCCCAAAAAAAGAGGGCAAAGGAACTATTAATAATGCTGGTAAATGAGCATGTTGTTTATTATCAATATTAGAAGATGAATTGATTAGTAGTGGATGATTCTTGCATATATACATGTAACTTTTGTAACTGAAATGTGTAGTGTTGTATAGTGTAAACTCTATGCTCTTCCTATAGCATACCTGTCTGTCTTTCCTCAAATGTGATGAAATGTGATTGTCACTGAGCACCGATAGGAGAGGAAGATCTTATAAGCACTAGTGGGGTCGTCATCTACCTGTGCCTATAGTCTCAGTCTATCACAATGGCACACCTGGTTTCATAACACTCTTTCAGGCCAACTGAATGAATGAATGAATGAATGAACGAATTAATGAATAAATAAATGAATGAACGAATATGTGAATCACCTAATAGGGGAATGGCTTGATATGTACAGTGAACTTGTGCTCGTAAATGTATGAGCCCATGCCCCACTTGACTAAAAACAGGAATAAAAAAAACATTGACATTTAAATTGATCTTAATGCTTTAATTTAAAAAGTAAGGGATAATCCAACTTTATGGACACCAATTTCCTTTGTGAATGAGTAAATAAATGTTCTTCCTTAAAATATAGGGGGCCTAACACACCCCTATGTTAAATTCTCATAGAAGCAGATTTCTATTTTCAAAGGCCAGTTACTGTATTTCATGGATCCAGGGTACTATGGATCCTGATAAAGTTCCCTTGGCTTTGGAATGACAATAGCCCCACACCATCACATACCCTTAACCATCCCTAGATTATCATACTTTCATAAGATCATCTCTCAATGCAAATCAAACCAGCTATTAGGCTAACTGAAATAAAACTATGCCAATCTCTAGGTATGGTGAAGGGTATATGATGAAGTGGGGCTCATTTGGACTAATTCCAAAGGCCAAGGGAACTTGATCAGGATGCATATCCTGGATCCATTTAAAAATAAAAATAACAAAGTCTCTATGGGAATGTTACATAGAGGTGCATATACTGTATGTATGCCCCCTGTATTAAAAGGAAGAACGTTTATTTATTTACAATACATTATTCATTCGCAAATAATGAATTGGTGTTCTTAAAGGTTGGATTTTTCCTTATGTTTTTAATTAAGGCATTAAGATACATTTCCAAAAGACTATTTTTAATTCCTCTTTTAAGTCAACTTTAGCATGGGTTCATGAACCACCAAGTCTGATGTCTATGTTTGCATTTTGTTGTATGTAGTCATGGGTCAGGCCCATTTTAAACTGTAACTCTGTTACTTTTAATTCTTTCCTGTATAATAAATGTGAAATGAAAATGAATAAGCTTCAGAGCACAACTGTATGTAATGCTAACCTCCATCAGACTGAAGGCAGCATTTACAGTACGGTACCTGCTACGGTCAGGCCAACATGCAGCAGTGTGACTGTTATGGCGTAATCCCACACCCATTCTTCCACAATCCAGGCAAACAGCAGGCCTCCCAGGATATAAGTCACCTCTGTGGAGACTACACACACTGCAACAGAAAAAACACACAAACAAAAACATAGGCTGAGATGTAATACAATAGCTGCTGGGGTGTGTGCCAATATACTGTACCATCAGGCTGTATAACGAAGTGATTCCTTTTTACCTGAGTATTACAGTATTTTCCCACATATAAGCTGCTTTGTGTATAGGACAGTGTTTTATGCCAGTTAAAAGAAACAAAACCATATTAACACCATATTAACTGCCCCCCTGTATTATTCTCATAGCTGAAGAAATTTTGCAAAATCAATATATATAAGCCGTGGCTAATAGTCGGGAATTTACGTTAACTGTCCATTTATTATTTTATCTATGGTTAATAGGATTAATCTATTCAATCATTTTCCCCCAGAAAGTACTATAAAGTATTAGTGAGCTATGTAAATCACATACAGTATGTATAGGCCCCGGTTATTAAAGAAATACAGTAAGTGCCATACCTAAATATTTGGGACTGTGCCATGATGGTTGGGTTGTGTAGTCGAAGGGAGCCAACAGGCTGTCAGCGTCCTCCACTCTGTTGGGGTGAGACAAAATGTATCCACATGTGAAGCAGATGCAGCCCATACCACGCAAGCACCATTACACAAACCTGCCCTGAGAAAGACCTGTGCCTGTAGGCAGAAACCTGGGCAGAAAATGGCCTACTACACGAGGCCTTGGCTCTACAGACTTATTCTGATGATATATAACATGGAAAATTTGCATGATAATTGGTGATTGTAAACCCTGTCGAGGCTCTTTGGTTGTGTTTTAAAGCAACTTTAGTTACCCTTTTTTTGTGCAGGGAATGCACAAAGAAATATTTTTGTCAGTGACATTTTTCAGCTAAGATGTTTAAGTTGTCATTTCATGGCATGATCAATCAAATCAGTGCTTTAATCTCTATACTAACGGAACAGCCAATGGAACCTTTGCACCAAAACTAGATGAAACACCTATAAAAACACTTGCTTGTTAATCACATCAAAAGACAGAACGACTCAACTAGGGTGTTGAAACATTTCAGTGAACATAGTGAGACCTGTGCTACATAAGAAGACATAATTCAACATAGTCAAAACAATGCACTGCTTTGCCTCTGTACTGCAGCTCCTTGTGAGAGGCCAGGCTCATGCTAACAGGAAGTGAGTTGACTTGTGAGTTGCTCACCACAACACAAGAGGTCGACGCATACAGAACCAGAGGAAGTTATCTTCTTAATACTATGGAAAATATTTCTGAACCTCACCTGAATATGCCTATGCACAGGCTGACTGCGATGAAGTAAAGTGCATAGAAAGACACCATGCACATTAACAAGTTCTGGAGAACAATCTGCAGAAATTAAGATAATGTTATTTGTTTATGTTTCCAGAATGACAAGTATGTACAGAACAGTGTAAAACCAGATATTATTCTTTAATTGTTAAAAGTTAAAAACTGCCACTGAACGCATAATTACAGAACACATGTGCCAGAGTGTGACATGCTGTTATGTATGTAAAGCCTCATACAAGAAGACAAGAAAAGTTAAAACATTTTGAATTTGCACAGTAAAATGTTTTACTTCAAACAGTTAATTCAAACCAAACATGACCTGTGTACACACTTTCACAAATCCACACACACACTCACACACACACACACACACACACACACACACACACACACACACACACACACAACAACAAAGTATCTTCTCAGCTAACCTCCTTAACTTACGGCCCCACAAATTGGCTCTCAAAACACACAGCTGACGAAGCCACAGCAAAAAAATAAATATTTACTTTACCCAAGTGTCGTTGAGTTTGCTATTGACCGGCAGCTGTCCATGGCGCTTGATGAAAGTGACTGAGCAACACCTGCAACAGTAGTCCAAAAACATGAATCTTCCGCCCCGATTCTTTAATGGTGGCAGGCAGCAGACATCTATGGCAGACACAGGTGAAGCAGACACACGGTGCTGGACAAGGGCTGGGCTTAACCGGATTAACCCAACGCAAAAAGCCTCTCTCAATCTGGGCTGAGATAAAGCCCACCCCTTTAGGCCTGTCCCACACACTCTCCGAGTGACGGGACTAAAAATACTCCACTTACTGTACCTAGCACAGCTAGCGCACTGGCTAACACTGGCATGTCTCTTCCATTACCAGTGGATGACATGGGCTGCATGCGGATACACATTTGTTGTGAATGTAATTCTGCTGTAGTGTGAACAGCTGGTGTGGCCCTGGGACGGTGGCCAGAGTCGCTTAAGTCAGTGAGGCTGCTGACGAGAGTGGTGTTGTCCAAAGAGTCAGGAGGCCTATAGGACTGATGCTGCAGCCAGCTTTCCCCCCAACATGTATCATGGATTCCTATGCTCTTCCAAAGTACGCACAGAGGGAAAAGAGCATGATATGATGCAGGTTGAGCTGCCTGGTACACATATTGTAATCCTCTCATTTAGCTCAAACTAAGCCAGTGCCACCAGAGCTGCAAAAGGGGGAAATCACTGCAGCATCACAGATTATACTCAACTATACTGCAATGCACTGTTTGTCATGTGCATGTTATCAGGTAATCACATTCAGTCATGACGCTTTGTCAGTAAATAGTAATTGTACAGTATGCAGGCAACTCATCTAATAACTATTTGCTTGACCCTTGTACCTATTTCCACCTAGAAGGCCTGGAAGTAGAACACCGTAAGTTTATAGGTGAAATACTGCTGAGCTTGTTGACAGGAGAAAGCAATAACAAAGGGCTTGAGAATTTTGAATCTCCCAGCAACCCTCACACAATTCCAACAGATTCACAATCATACCATCTAGAATTCAACATGGCGGCTGTGTCAGGCTACTGGAGACTGAGATGTGGTGATCCATATGATTTTACAATGAAGGAAAACTTCACCAATACTCTGGGATATATCCCAGATCCAGAGATTCCATTTCACTAATAGCAAATACAAAGACAGAGGTGGCTAATATATTAATACGGTATATATAAAACATGGATTGCTTATTTGCTGAGTGAAATCAATGATAACACAATCTGTAAATTGTTGGGCACCTCTTGTATAGGCCTATGCATATAATGTAAATAAACAACAAAGCAAACAATAAACCTGGGAGTACTGTATGAGAAGGCTGCTGCTCATCATTCTAAGCAAGCCAATGGCATCTTGTGTTGGTGAAAACAGTATATGTAGTGGTTATTTCTCCATTCAGTATCTACAATATGTTAACAACTATTAGACTGCATACAAAGATAGAAGCAAGTTAAAAAAAAAAAAAAATGTCCATAAACAATTTGACAAGGCATACCACAGCTAAATCATAAAGTTAAAACGATGGAGGGGTGATGATGCACTGTCATGCAAAATGGACCTGTGTTCTGCTTTCTGGCATATATGTTACTAGGTTGAAAGCCGTTGAGCTAACACAGAAAATAATTTGATTACATATTCATATATTCCTCATTAATACATATTGTTTGATGGTGCATGAACAGACGCCTGTGCCCTGTTTGTAACCACTAGACATATGTCGGGTCCATCGTTTCCCTCCAGCAAAACACCACAATCTTGCGTAAACGTAGACTACAGCCATTTTTTTCTGCTAGGGTTATACACTAATACTCTTTCCAAGGGCATATGTGCAACTTCTTAAAAAGACGAACAGGACCTCAAAATAGGCAGTGATCATGCGCGACAAAAGTTCTGCTTCATCCTTCTTATTGCATTGCGTAAAGCCTGGTGTTTACAATAGAAATGCGGAACTGTGATCACTTATAACAATATATAGTCATACGCATTGATATTATACCCCTTTACAAAAACCCACGCGTCAATTAGCCTACACCAGACTTGCTTGTTGTTCTGCAACGAAACCATAGCTGTTAACAGCTTATTAAAACCGAAAATAAGCAAGGTCATGTGCTAGAAGTGATTACTAATGTGACGTTGCGTTCCATGACTTTACTCCTTCCCTTAATTCAACTATTTGTCAGATTTCACTGCCTAGCTTGCACGTTGGATATTATTTTTAGTAACAGATGGCATTCATGTTGTTTTATTGAAGCAATATCGTGGTAGCCTGCAAGCCTTGCGTCGATTGTGGTATTGTGTTTGTGTTTTTTAATGGTTTACGTTCCCGATAACCTACAGTTTGAGGAGTGAATTATTTTTGGAATTTGCCCGGCCAAAACTTTCGATATTGGCATCATGTGTTCTCGTATGAAGCTAGGGCAACACTGCAAGCACTCGCACAGCCTCTCGCTCATGCGCACTGACTGCTGCCTGAGCAATTTGTCAGTACTCGTGGGAGAATTTGGGTAAGAAACACACAAATTAAAACAATTGTATCATAGAATAAAACTGTTTAGGTCGCAAATTACGCACTATAATAAACCGCGATAGGTTGTACTTTACTTTCGGTAGAGGTTTATTGCGACAGAATTAGACTAAAACTTAGCAATAAAGTACAAAACGACTGGACGTGTCATCAATAATTTCAGCCAGGAAGAGCTTCAATGTGATAGTGCATGAAATGAATTACTCTTTTAAACGACTGTAAAAGTAGCGTCGAAAATTACCACAGTCGATAGAAAACGTTACGTTGTACATTTATTGTGTCTTGCAGACGCGTACTAAATGATATTTTGTACTCTTTCAAAAATAATGCAAGCTTTAGTGCATTCCCTCGTATGGCTGGAAGCGGCAGGAACTGGGCGCTAGTCAAACGAGCGAGACGAAAATATATCTATCACCATTTTCTTCCATAGAGATTTTTTGACACTTAAATTATTATTTCTGCTATAATGCAACGAGTCTGCGGGCCTGTGGGTGAGAATTATATAGAGTATATTCCAGCTCCGCCATTTTGGGAAACTGCCTTTAAAACACATTAAATAGTATGAGACCAAAGAAAAGTGTTTATATCTGATACAATGCGTTATTCGCGGATTGCAGGGCGATTGCTTCTTAATGCTTGTAGCACACCTAGTTTTTCTAATACAAAGAAAACCGCACAGGTTGGCTCGTATTGAATCATTTCGCCCCACTCGTTATAAAAAAGTATTTGGGGAATAGAGCTCGAAAGAAATATTAATAAAAGGCAAAACAAACAAAGCGAGCCAACTGAAAATACAAATTTATGCTGGCATATCACCCCCCTCTGTCCAACAGGGGTGGCAATTTATTACATCACACCTATTACATTATAATTATTCCAAACTATTTATGTAGCCTGACAAATTATTTTTACGATGAAGCGTAGCGATCATGATGGATGTCAGGCAGTTTAAGGTGAGAAATCAACTATTCGTGTCAAAATGAACTTAGTTTCAGATACCTATTTGATGAATAGATTATCTACGATTTGCACTAATGTCACTGGTTAGATGCCTGCACTTAGCCTAATTTTATGGTCTGACAAGCAAATAACACAAACAATACGCGATCATAAATTGATACAAGTTATTAAAATGCCTAGGAACGCGTTTATTGACAGAGAAGGGACTGGATTACTAATTTATTTAGTGGAAATCTGTTCAAAATACGTGCGAATTTCTCGTCTCCATTTTTTGCTTAGTGATTTCATTGTTGAATAGGGTCTTGAAAGTTTCCAGCGCAGACGCTCAAATGTAGACAGCAGCGACCCCTAGCGTTGGAAAGGCAGGATGGTATAGCTTACTGTACAGTAAGACTAGGCCTCACGTCAAGCCCCGAGCAGAGGAGTGAATTTGACGGTAGCCTTTGGTTAGGACAGAACCAATCGTGGTTGTAAGAAGAAAAAAAGGACTTATGGAAGAATAGGACAATCATTTTTTGCATGTTGTTTAACAGACAATCAGTGCTAGTTGTGTGGCAGGACCTAAAGTTTGATTTTAAGAATTCAAAATATGTTTCAAGCCACCAAATTCTAGCATAAAATTGAATTTCTGTCTCCAGCAGGACTGGTTTTACTAGTAAAAAATCATGTTTGATGAAATGTTGCTTTCCCCAAATGAAATGAATTGCATTCTTCTTGCAGACAAGCTTAGCATTTGTCATGGAGGAGTCAGCCATGAATGCGGCCACTCCTGACTTTGACGTTTATGGAGCAATGGATTGGAAAGATGGAGTGGGAACGTTGCCTGGAAGTGAACTGAAGGTTTGTCATTCCCATCTGCCAAAATGCTTGTTGATATTACTTCATTGTTGCTTACAGAGGGCAGGGTGAGAATTGATGGGAGTGGGACTTGGACTATCTTTGACCATGTTCTTACAATGACTGTAGAAACTACTGTTGATGTGTAGATGATTATAACATATTATGTTGTTATTGAATAGCACTCGACTCTGCGCACAAATCAATGATTGCTGTCATTTCATTCACTGCATTTCATATTTGTTACTGCTGCAAGGTTGAGGTGAAGGATATATCATGGATATTTACTGAATAATTGGCAACTTGCATTGTATTCTTACTTAAAAAAAAGAATACAACTACAGTTCTTACGGGAACAGGTAGTGAATCTGATGGTATGGAATTAGTCCGTTTTGGCAAGTTTGTCTCTCCGTAACACCTTTTCGGACCGCTCAGAAAAGCTTTGGGGTTGGTCTCCACCTAAGACTCGGCTAAGCTGGAGGTGGCCTTGGCGTTGCAATGGAACTGCACACTGAGTCAGACGCCGGCCCTGTGTTGTGCTCCCTTCAGTTCCGGGTGAATGAGTTCGGGGTCCTGGAGGTCATAACCGATGAGGCAGATGACGACAGCGTTAAGAAGGCCCACGCCACGACCACATGGGCAGTCCCCACTGCCCAGGAAGGCAAGTTAATGCACTGGCTTTTGTTGTCCAGAACAAAAGAACTGGTCCTTTGCTATACTGCTAGAACTCAAATGTGTCTGCGTCAAGCCACTTTTGTCCATGTGTTGGACACATACTTGTTGATGTAAATTTCTGTTTCTTTGTTATTTACTGATAATCACAAACAGCTCTTTAAACCACTTTAGGTGCGGATATATTATTGATCAGCACGTGTAAGCTCCTTTTGCTCATTTCAGAACATGTTTGAATACCAGACATTGTATTTTAACTATACAAGGACTTGTATTGTCTGGGTATCATGTAATATTATGGGAAATCATTCTGCTTCAAGTTTTGATGTGTTTCAGTGCATCTGATAACCCTTGCCCAGGCAGTTATAGTCTGATTTGTCTGAGGCGCTGTTAAATTGCCAGCATCATTACTTAACAAATTAAGTTCAGCAAATTAATCCAAGAAGACATTACAGGGGAAAATTAATGATTTTTCTATCATGTTGCCTTCGAGGCAGTCTTAAGTATTGGTGTCTTACTGTCAACCTTTGCTGAAATTCAGCACTAACTGGAAGTCAAAAAGAAATGGGTGTCTTTCTCTGTCAGACATCTCGTCTTGTCTGCCTTGCCTATTGTGACGAAAATGAGCAGCTCTTTCATTCTCCACCCTTTACTGTAGCTCACTGGGGTTTTCCCCCACCCCCCTATTTCATTCTCCCTCTCTTCCTCCCACCCACCCTTTCTCTCTCTCTCTCTCTCTTTCTCTCTCTCTCTGTCCTTCTCTCATTCTGTAATTCTCTTTCACTCCTTTTTAATTTCATTTTATTGTCTCCTCTTCCCCGCTACCCCATCCCTCACCTTCCCATCCCGTCTCCATCTTTTCTTCCCCATCTTCTCTTCTTCTCTCCTTTTCCTCAACTCTCTTTCCCCCCATCTTGTGTCCCTCTCTGCAGTGGTGAAGGAGGAGCAGCGTCCCTGGGCCCAGCGTGGCCTGGTGTGCGTGCGGTGCCAGAGGAAGGGCTCGGCCGTCGACTTCCTGCCGGACGGACGCCACTGCAGCGAGCGCTGTCAGCAGCAGGACCAGGAGTGAGTGTGCAGCCTCTCCCAGCGTCTCTCAGCTCCGTCTCCTAGCATCCTCAGCTTCAGTACCACTTCAGTTAGCACACACACACACACACACACACACACACACACACACACACACACAACCTGAGGCTCTTTTGTTCATTTCAGTAGCATGGGAACTCCACATACAGTATTTGTGGGGTTTTTTATCCCTCAACATGTTTCTATAAGAACAAAATAATCCCGTGTTAAAACAATGTTCACGGTCATGAGATTGACAGCCAGTTTCCATCAGCAGTGTTCCCAACACAGCCCTGTTCCACCAGGAGAGGACTGCTAGTTTATGTCTTAGTGCTGTTCTGATGCCCGGTAGCACTCTGCTGTGAATGTGCAGTGCTGGTGAATTGGGCTAGGTGCTAAGTGCTAACAGCTAAAAGGAGCTATCGCTTTTTTCAATAGCCTTTGGAAGCCCTTGAGTGCTCCCACTGAACGGTGCCATTCAGAATACAAATATCAAATGGAATATGCTTAGCTGCATAGAGGCATATAACTACATGGACTGTGGATTCATATTCATTGTTATCTTGCCATTGTTATGCTGCTCAGAGAGCAGATTTTCATGTGTCATTCTTTTTTGAAATATTCTTATTTCAATCTGTCTGGCATAATTTGGGGACAGTATACTGTATGTATACTAAGTAGTATTTATATAATTAGTAGAATTTACTGGGTTATGGTAAGTAGGCCTCAGATGGAGTTTTCCTCCCTCTCACTCTCTCCGCTGTAGCTGTCTCCCGGGCCAGTGCTTAAAGGACACTTATGTAAGCGGTCAGTGCCGGCACCATCTCTCTGGCCTCGCCAGCCACGGCCCTTATTCGGCTTCTTTTTTTCGAAAATCAATACTCCACTCCCGTGAGCTCGTGAGCTGGCCAGTCGGTCAGCCGGCCGTCTGGCCGGCCGCTCGGCGTGCAGAGGGCCTGGTGCGCGGCTCACCCGTCCTGGACACTAAAGGCTGTGCAGCAATAATTCATCAGCCTGCAAACGTAAAGCCGCACACTAATGCTAATGCAGCCAGAGAGGGAGGGAGGGAGGGGGGCGAGGGGGGGAGGGAGGGAGGGAAGGAGAGGTAGATATACAGAGAAAGGGAGATGGGGAGAGAATGAGAAAGCAAGAAAGAGAAAGAGAGGTAGTTAAGAGATACAGGAGGAGGGAGATGGAAAGAGAGAGAGAGAGAGAGAGAGTGGTAGGTAGAGCGGGGAAGAGAGAAAGAGAGAGAGAGAGGTAGGAAGAGAGCGGGAGAGAGCGTGTGCTGCATTGCCGTTGGGCCCCCGACTCGGCACATGTATCCATTGTCTTTGAGAAGGAGTTGCTGCCAAGCGAATGTTCATCTTAAAGTGGTATTCCCTCCGAGACTCTAACACTGCCATGGCAACACAGCCTGAGACGGGGTGAGGGTGGAGGGTGGAGGGTGGGGGGACGATGATGAAGGGGCGGTGTGGGGGTCTGGGGGCTGTTAACAGCAGCCAATGAGTGCTTAATGACATTTTATTTGGATTAAAGCAGGACTGAGTTCAAGTGACGGGAGGCATTGGTGTTTATGATAACACCGATTTGGCTTAGGAGCTCAAATGTCACAAGGACCTTTAGAGGCTAGTCAAGAGACTCGAGTGCTGCTGTCGGACGTCTGGAGAGAAATCCGTTGCAGTTCACCCACTTTAAGAGTGCAAGGTTGTTGATAGAAGATAAGCGTGGCTTGATAGTTGCTCTGAGCGCCCTGCTGGATCTGTAACATTTGAATGTTTGGAAGGCCGGTGACATTTCAAGAATCTTGTTTAGTCGTTCTCATTTGCCTTTTCACAAAGATTACATCTTTTAATTTGATGAAAGTTGTACAGTTTTGTCTAAGTAGATAATACAATATTTATCTAGCGGAAAAAAATCCAAATCTAAATACATCTTAAAAATGGTGATTTTAGTGTACTGTAGTGTTTTACAGTCTTAAATGAGACTTTGGCTTCAGACAAAAGTGACCATTTCTTTTCATGATACTTGCCACGTGTTGTGAGGTGTTGAACTGTTGTGTGTTGTATGTTAAGCAGCTGTATGTAGCACTGTACCCTTCTGGGACAATAAAGTTAATCTAATCTAATCTAATCTAATCTAATCTAATGGCACCACAATCTAGTGTTTATTGAAAGCTGTTTTGTTCCTGTCATGACCTGCAGAGAGTGGAATCTGAAGAAGGACGCTACCAAGACTAACGGAGAGGGGATTGGGGGTACCAGGAAGAGACACCTCCAGCCAGAGAAAGTTCCAGAAGAGGCGGACAGCGTGATGGATGTACCTGAGGATGACGACGAGGACTACGTACGTTTTTACTCCTCTCCTCCCTCACACTCCTCCTTCATCCACTCCTTACACTCTTCTTCTTCTTCTTCTTCTTACCATTCTTCCATCAGCTCCTCTTTCATCCTCCATTCCTTTCTTCATTCTTTCTCTCAGTCTCTCCCCCCCCCCCCCCCCCCCCATTGCTGAGTCCTGTGGGGATTCTCTGCTGCTTTTAGAATATGGAGCATAGCGCTGGCGAAGCTACCGCAGGGCCACTGGAAATGTGTCACCGCCGCAGACGAGCGTTTCTCTCTTCTGCCACATCAACGGCGCTCAGATGCGGGGCAGCCAGGGACCTGGATGATATGTTTTAATATATCTTGGTCACCATGACCACATATATACATCCAGTGGAAGAACCGAAACCTGTCCAGTCACAGCTGTAGTAGTATAGAGGACAGAAGACATCCGACTGTGTGGTTGACATGCCCAACAAAACAACCTCACGATAGGATCCTACTCTCACTGTTAGAGCGATAGTGTGATATTTAAAAGCTCTAACAAAATGGAAATATGATTATATGATATTTAGCGATGTTAATGGCTACTTATCATTCTCGTGTTACTTTACAGAAGACATCGTTATTTCTGATTCTGGCCATTATCATCGACCTAATCCATTTATCTATTTATCCACAAGATTCATTGAATTAAAGTGGATGGTAAAGGGATAGTATACAGCTCACATTACTGTGTGTGTGTGGTCACTACAGACCAAGGCTGTGGGCCTAGTGTTGCTAGCAGTAGCAGTTAGATGAATGGTCACCTACAAAATGACTGTTGAAATTCTTGTTAAAATGAAACTAATGCTCTGTCATGAGATCTCACTGCAGTTTGTGGTTTTGCATGTGAAGACCTCCATATTGTCATGGTGATTGTGCGCTGTGTGCCTGACTTGTGTAAGTGAAGTGATTGAAATGGCCGCCGTGTGTGTGTGTGTGTGTGTGTGTGGTTCTCCACAGGAAGAGAAGGACAACAGGAAGTCGACACGCGGGGCCCCCAGGGGACGCAGGAAACGGAGAGGCGACGCGGCGCTACTCAGGCAGAGTGAGTGTGGCCAGGGAGGGGGACACCCATGTGACCGTGTCCTCCAGGGCCTCAAGGGCTTTAAGCATGGGGCCACCACCATGCTCAAGATGAAGCCATTTAGTTCATGTGTATAGACACACACCCACACACAAAATGCAAATAAATACATACATGCATTCAGACACACATATAGATGTCAATGTCAATGTCAATTTATTTGTATAGCACTTTAAAAAACAACAACAGTTGACCAAAGTGCTGTAAAACAAACGATCAGACAAACAAGAAACATACACAAAAATTACAGATGTGTACATGAAAACAATTGTCCTGATTTTCGAGAGACCCAGATTTGTTCTACTCTCTGTGTCCTACATGTAAACTATTTGTTGTTGTTGTTTTTCTTGTAGCGGTGCCTTACGGAGGGAAAAAGAAGTCTTGGTGCTGGGCGTCGTATTTGGAGCAGGAGAAGGCCGCCGCGGCCCCCAACAAGCTGTTTAAAGAGGTAAGAGCTTTCCTCCGGACACCTACGGTAAGACGTCTCTGGGTTCTGATTGTTAGAGCCCATTAAACTGAACATGTTATTTGAACGCATTAAGGGGTGAGTCCACTAGCACAGTCCTTCTGCTGTGTATCCTCCACCTCCCTGGTTTGACCTTATCTATGTGGGCTAATAGTAGCCCCTCACAGCACACTGATAGTCCTGAACCATCACCCTCAATGAGCCAAATACACATAAGCAGCTCTCCCTGCGCGCCTCGTTATCTTTTAGCCCGTTAGCACTGCAATTAGCTTCTCGTTTAGTCTCTTTGTTATGCGTATGAAGATGACCTCCTGGTTTTCATTCCAGAGCTCCCCCTTTACTTCCATTGTAAACAAACGGACTGAGGCATTAATGTGAAGTACTGTGGGTGGCTTTCAAACTCTCTCCTCTCTCCTCGATGCTCGGTCCTTGAGGCTCGTTCCCACTGATCTATAACTAGCAATGGATAGACTATCCCATTGTTGCCGCCCCATAATTTTTTGTCTAGATCAGTGAGGACGAGGAACGAGGAAGGAAGGGAGGGTGTATAAAAGCCCAAATGAGAGGCACCCTGTGTGTTTGTTTGCTAACGACGTTGGGATTAAGGACCTAATTGAGTGTGTTTTGTCTTTTTTTTTGGTGTCTCTCCACAGCACCAGTCTCTCCCACAGAGCAAGAACGGGTTCCGCGTGGGGATGAAGCTGGAGGGGGTGGACCCCGAGCATCCCTCCATGTACTGCGTGCTGACCGTGGCCGAGGTGAGGCACTCCAGTCCGGCTTTGTGTGAAGGAGAGAGACCTTGTGGTGCCGTTGTTCAACAAGAGTGGTTGTCGTATGGTCATCCGATTGGGTGAAGTGTCTCTCGTGCATGTTGGTCGCCTATCTTTGTCATGGTGCAGGGGTTTCGTTGCACAATGTCCATCAGGACAACAGACATGCTGAGTCATGCTTTGATGAGCCTACATCTAGTCAGTCTGTCGCTTCTTACAGAAGACAGTGGATATTGCTTTGGAGACAAATAAGCAATCTTTTTGAAAAAATCCTCCTTTCAAGCGTCTCTACAAATGTTCTCTCTTGTCGCAGTTATCTAGTGAGCTGTTATGATTTATAGCCTTTCATTTCGTGTTACCAAAGAACATTTATGGAAAAAAAGATCATCCAGCATTTGTATTTGTATCCAGCAATATTCGGAATGTACAGTTGAATGGAAATTCTTCTGGTTACTTGAAATGTATTTTATTCCAGCAAGCTTGAATAAGCCCCACTGAGCACCAGTGATGTGACCTTCCCTCCACATGTCCCATGTCCCCCTCAGGTCTCAGGCCACCGTATCAGGCTGCACTTTGACAAATACTCTGACTGCTATGACTTCTGGGTAAACTCCAACTCCCCTGACATCCACCCAGTGGGCTGGTGCGAGAAGACGGGCCACAAGCTGCACCCTCCCAAAGGTGAGTCAGTTCACCACCCACACCTTCCAGCCCCACTGGAAGAACAAGAAGGACAGGGTGTACAGATCAGAGATGTGCGGCTGTTTGTTCCATCAACCCAGAAGGGCACGTGTTTCCCTGCTAGCTCAGCGAGCTCCGTTGCCTACTGTACCTGTAGCTGCCCACTGTACAGTACTTCAAATTCAAACAGTCCCTAATGCCTACAAAGCAGTCTCTGGTTCGGCCAATTTAGAAAGAGGTGTCTCTGATTGCGTGGCGGCCACGTTGGCTTCTACTACCTAATAATAAATTGATTTTCCCCTTGGAGATAAATGAAGTATCTATCTACTGTATCTATCTATCTATCTATCTAATAGAACTTGAAGAACAATGTGGTATCTACTGTAGCTTTCTAACACTTACAGTATGCTGCCCACAACTTGTACGGTACTACCTTGATTATTTCCCTTGTGGCTTTGTAGCTAAAAGACTACATGTAAATATCAGTGTATCTCCACATTTAGAAAGAAAGGAAGCATCCATATGTGTGCTAATGTAGTGTAATATAATCTGGCCGCTTTGCTCTGGACGAAATGAGCATGGCAGCGCACATCAAAAGGACTGTCCATGCATTCCAAAAGGTCCAGCTGTCACCCATCCCACGTCCCCTGCCCTCATAGTGGACAGACCTAAAAAAAAAAAAGTCAGAAAAGACAGACAGAAACAGCATGCCATGCGCTCCTCACTAATGTTGTTCACCATAGCACAGACCACCGTCTGTAAGCAAACAAGCCACATTTGCCATTGCACTGGGTGGTTTGAAACACATTAATTGTTTTTGTTTGGTCCTGTAAAACATAATTAAAGTTAATGGATGCGGTGGGGTGTCTAAGGCCTCCTTTTGTGCTCTTTGACGGTAGTGCGGTGGCCAGAAGTCTCGCTGGCACATTTGCCAGTCTGTGACCTGAAGCATATTGGCAGCTGAGTGCCTTTTCGAATGGCTCTCCAGATAACTATAAAATCAGCATAACTGCCAAGCATGAATAATCACAACTATTAAAAAAAAAATCTCCGGACTGTGACCATGCTTAAACATTCAGACGAGATGTTCGAGAGGTGTAATAATCAACATTAAACCAACTCGGCATCCAGAAAAAAATAATTACAATCTCTTCACATTTATCAATACAGTCATACCCCACCCTCCTGTACTGAGTCTTACATTAGCCATTTATTTAGTTGGCAGGATTTTGTTTGCAGTTGAATTGTGGAACAATAATGTCTGAACATTAGATTTCAGAATAAAAGGAGACTGACCATACTGAAGAAATAAAAGTGTATTGCATAAGATGACAGAAATAGAATGAATATGAACACAAAGAAGACAATGACATTCTGACAGCCAAGAGAAACAGACTCTGATTGCACTTGATTACTCAGTCTCGGCCTTGGTGCACACTTCTGAAAGCCTTCACTGGAAGTGTGCATGTGTATGTTTACTTCTGAGAGCTGTCACTGGAAGTGTGTGTGTGTATGTTTTTTTTCTTGCACATCAGCTCTTGGTGGGTTATCCTTGTGGTCAGTGGTCAGATTAGCTTAGCGATACATCCAGTGTTGTCCTGCGTCTCTGACTGTGCTGTTCTCATTGCCCACCCCAGGCATGAAGGACGAGGAGTTCAGCTGGTCGTCCTACATAAAGCAGAACAAGGCCCAGGCTGCACCCAAAGCCCTGTTTGAGAACCAGAACACGGTAAGCACCCTGCCGTCTCCCTTACCACTGCGCACACACACACATAGACGCAGACACACATGCACACTCCCTCCCTCTCTCTCTCTCTCATACACACACACACTCCCTCCCTCTCTCTCTCTCATACACACACACACTCCCTCCCTCTCTCTCTCCTACACACACACACACACATACTCTCTCTCTCTCTCTCTCACTCACTCACACACACATACACACACACACACACACACACACACACACACACACAAACTCTCTCTCTCTCTCTCTCTATCTCTCACATACACACACACACACGCAACCCACACACACACACACACACACACACACACACACGCCCTGAGGAGTTCAATATCATATTTTCTCTACCAGTCCATTAGCAGATGTGGGCCAGATCTGCTCCAGTGTAGGCTGCACTGCATCTGGCTGGATGGTAGAGGCTTGGTGACAGATCATAAGGTTCATAAGGGTAGGAGCAGGCTTCACTCAAGAGTTATATTCTTTTTAGAGTACTGACCCAATTATAAGCTACAATTAAAAAACAGGAAAAAAGGCTGCACTATGCCTAAATAATCACCATTTATTCCACAGACGCGTTTCGCCATTCTGCCTTCCTCAGTGTGTACTTTGGTGACAGATAGACAAGGGCTTCCTTTCAGGAGTGATCTCAAGGCTGATTTCACAAGTGTTTTGGTTGTGCTGTGAAAAGATTTGGAAGTGGTATCAGGTGCTGCTGCAGAGTCTGTGGAATACTCTATTTGCTTTATGAAAAACCTGAACATCCATGAAATCAAGTTACTTCTCCCCGCGCAAACAATTTAGAATTTATATGAAGGTCAGAAAAGAATGAAATCAAATCATCTTTGCTTCAACAAAGGACTGAAATGTAATTTCAGCCGTAGTCAACAGTAAGAAGAACAGGTGAACAGGTGTCCAGTTCTGTGGTCAAACTGAAGAGTTCATATGAAGCTGTTACCTCTGTTACGTTTCTTCTTGGGCCAGGCGCGGCCTACTATTAGGGCTTTGGGCTTGTAACCGAAGGGTTGCCGGTTCAATTCCCGACCATTAGGAAAAATGTGGGCGGGGGAAGTGGTTGAGCACTGCTCTCCCATGCCCACATCCATGGCTGAAGTGCCCTTGAGCAAGACAATCTAACCCCTCACTGCTCCCCGAACGCCACTGTAGCAAGCAGCTCGCTGCTCCGGGTTTAGTGTGTGCTTCACCTCATTGTGTGTTCACGGTGTGCTGTGTGTGCTCACTAATTCACTGATTGGGATAAACGCAGAGACCAGATTTCCCTCATGGGATCAAAAGAGTAGATATACTTCTAGACAAAGGAAGGTTCTCCGCACTTCTGCAGTTATGCGACGATCTGGTGCAACCAGGCCAGGACAGCTAGTGTATGAGAGGAAGAGGGACGCCGGTGCAACTCAGATATCTTCTTTAGTATTTATTTATTTAAATGGTGCAAAACATTGACTAACGTTTCGATGTTACAAACATCTTCATCAGAGTAGATATACTTCTACTTCTACAGTAATTTCCTGCATATAAGCCACATTGTGTATAAGCCGCAGGACAGTGTTTTATGCAAGTTAAAAGAAACAAAACCATATTAACACCATATTAACT
>NC_085005.1:7103287-7120787 GCF_963854185.1 Sardina pilchardus | reverse complement strand
CTCTCTCTCTCTCTCACTCTCTCTCTCTCTTGTGTTCGTTCTCTGTCACTCTTTCTGTATGCTTTTCTCTTTCACTGACTCCTTCATCCTCACTCTCTTTCTTTCTCACTCAATCCTTTTTCACCCTTACTTCTCTCTCTCTTTTTCCCCCTCCTGCATTCTCTTCTTGACCTTGTCACTCTCTTTCTCCCTCTCTATCCTGTGGACAGATGTCCGTCCAGATTGTTTCATTGATTTGCCACGGCCACCATGTCCTCATCATCCACAACTCTCTGTCTCCCAGCCCACTGCCACTACCCTTCTCTCTCTCTTTGTCTCTCTCTCTCTCTTTCTCTCTCTCTCTTTTTCTCTCTCTCTGTCTTTCTCTCTCCCTGTTCCTCTGTCTGTGTTCTACTTTCCTCCCCTCCGACTCTTTCCTTACTTTTTGCGTTAACACAGTGCAGTTCAGCTAGTTTAATCTTCCTCTCCTCTCCTCTCCTCTCCTCTCCTCTCCTCTCCTCTCCTCTCCTCTCCTCTCCTCACTTCTCCTCTCCTCTCCTCTCCTCCTCCTCCTGTGAGGCCTCTGTTGACACTCTCACACCCAGCATCAGCCTCAGGACTACACCTCTGTTCTTCTACACTATCCCCCTCTCCTTTTCTCTCTCTTTTTCCATTCTCTCCATTGTCTTTTCATTTCTTTCCCTCTAATCTCTTCCCCTGTCAATGTCAGGGTTTTTGGCTTTTAGTTCACAGTATTTACCCACCAAGTTCTGCATACTGTATACATCTACTGTAGTCTCTTGTACCACATAACATAAACCTGTCTAGTATATTTTTCTCTCTCTCTCCTTTTCTCAGTCTCTCTCTGTTCCGTCCCTTGCCACCTCTCTGCACCACTCCGTTCTCCTCTCACCCCTCCATCTCCTCTCTCTCACACCTCTTCATCCTCCTCCTCCTCCTCCTCCATCCCTCCATCCTCTTCCTCCATCCTCTTCCTCCTGCTCCCATTGCCACCCACTCTAATCACCTCCGCAAGCAATTTCACACTTCCACACGCTGCTCCGGTTTGGCCATTGGCATCCCCTCCTGCTCTCTGTGAAAAGCAGCCTACACGCCTTTGTGTGCCCCGCGCACCGCGCAGCACCGCTCGCTAGCGCATCCAGGCGCCTCCGTGCTGCGTCAATAGATGCCGGTCGAAAAGCGCGGCCAATAGCCGTGATTGAGTGTGGCGAGTGTGTGTGCGTGTGTGTGTGTGGGGAGAGGGAGAGAGTGTGTGTGTGTGGGGAGAGAGAGAGAGAGAGGGAAGGGGAGAGAGACGGTGTGTGTGTGTGTGTGTGTGTGTGTGTGTGTGTGTGTGTGTGTGTGTGTGTGTGTGAGATGGAGGGGGAGAGAGAGGGAGGGGGAGAGAGACTGTGTGTGTGTGTGTGTGTGTGTGTGTCTCAGTCTTCACATGTAATCACAGCCACAGTCCCTGGGGTGCTCAGGAGTCTGGCGGTCCACTATCGAGTGTCCACAGTCGTCAGGCGAGTTGGTGTGGCGTCTCGCTTTTGATGAGGCAGCCTCGTGGGAGAGGGGGAGTTTGATGCACTGTCTGTCACTCTCACTCACACACACACACACACACACACTCACACACACACATGCAGAGAGTCATTAGTACTCAGTTCATATGCTATGTTTGTCTCTGTCAATCACTGATACAGAAAATGTACGTCTTAAATCTTACACGTGTGATAGATAGACACATACACACACGCGCACACTCAAACGAAACATCTTGTTATGTTCCTCTCTTGCCTTGATTTGAGAGTGTTTATGTGTGTGTGTGTGTGTGTGTGTGTGTGTGTGTGTGTCTATCAGGAGACAGCTGTTCTCTCCGCTTGCCTCCCTCTCCTCTCCTCTCCCTCAGTGCTTGTCTGGTCCCTTTCTCTCTCTCTGATGGGTTTGTAAACACGCATTTGTCTCAGCTTGTATTCGATTGCTATCACACCCTGTGTGTCTGTTTACAGTCCTGCAGGTTGGTGACTTTCTGCAATTCAAATTCACATGTTGTTTTGACAGGCGTTTTGCTTCCTGGCATTGTGATAAAAGCACAATAGAGAGCTGAAATAAACACAGTTGACATATGCATTAATCAACACACTGACTATCTACTGTATCTCCATCTCTCCCTCCCTTTCTCTCTTCTCTCTCTCTTTTCTCCATCTCTCCCTTTCTCTCTCCATCTCTTTTCTCTTCTCTCTCTCCCCTTTTCTCTCCATCTCTCTCTCTCCATCTCTCTCTCTCTCCCTCTCTCTGTCTGTTTAGATCCATTTTGACGGCTGGACAGATGAGTATGACTACTGGGTGGACACGGACAGTCCAGATCTCCACCCGGCGGGCTGGTGTGCCAAGACTGGACACCCTCTCCAGCCCCCTATCAGTGAGTAGCCCTGAGTCACCCATCTGGCCTGCAGCCTGCCAATGCTACACCCTTCTCTCCATCTCTCTTTCTTACTCCCCCTCCCACTGTCTCTCTCTCTCTCTCTCTCTCTTTCTCTCTCACATCACTTCATATCTTTCTCTCTCTTCATCTCTCTTTCCCCCTCTCTATCTTTCTTTCTCCTTTATCTCTCTCTCCATTTCTCCATATCTCTCCCTCTCTCTCTCTGCCTCTCCCTCACTCTCCTTCCTTATCTCCCCTCATCTGCCTCTGTCAGCCATTCTGCCCCCCATCCATCTCTCTCTCTCTCTCTCTCTCTCTCCATCTAGCTTTGTCCAAATGCCTCTGTCAATGTCTCCCTTCTTAATTAGATGTTCCCTCTCTTTCTCTATCTATCACTAGTTCTCTGTGAGATGGGGCATGCTGAGAGCACCTCCATCTGTGTGTGTGTGTGTGTGTGTGTGTGTGTGTGTGTGTGCGTGCCCAGGCCTGGTGTAAATAAGGATGTGTGGCGAGTGGCAAGGGCTTCTGTCTAGCCATTGATTGGTCCTGATTGTAGCCCTGGTGTGCAGGTGAAGGAGGCCTGTTTCTTATAAAGAGCTCTTTACGAGGGCAGAAAAAAGCACACACACACAGAGATAGATGGCTGATGGAGTTGAGTGCTTTTTCTCTCCATCTTTCTCTCTCTCTCTCTCTCCCTCTCTCCACTTACCATTTGACTGTCTGTCCATTTGGTCTTTTCTCATTCGTTTGCCTGCCAAACCTGGCAAGACAAAACCTAGTGCCTGTCTCTGGTTCTCTCTCTCTCTCTCTCTCTCTCTTTCCATTCCTTCTTTCTTATCTTTCCATTAGTTGTTATGTCTTCCACTCCCTCCTAGTCACTCCGATATCTCAGGTCAGTTGTGTTCAGTGGTGAAGGTGGAGAGGGAACAATGAGCCTTTCTCTCCGCCACCTCTCTCTGCTAATTTCTTCCTTCTGCATCGGTATCCATGGTAACAACGAGGCCGTTGTGAATGCAGAGAAACGGGCTGTCTGTCGGCAGGTCTTGAGCGCGTTCCTGCCTTTTCAGGAACGGAGAGGAGAGAAGAAGAAAAGGCCGAGATAGAGAAAGCACTTGAGAGAGGGAGAGAGAGAGAGAAAGTATGTGTTTTTGTGTGTGTGTGTGTGTGTGTGTGTGTGTGTTAGAGAGAGAGGGAGAGTGAAAGTGTGTGTTTGTTAGAGAGCGATAGAGAATTTGTGTGTGTGTGTGTGTGTGTGTGTGTGTGAGTGCCAGGTCGATGTGTCCTAATAGTGTGTTCTCAGTCCCCCTCTCCCACTACCTCTCCCTCCACACACTGAGTACTTTGAGCATGTGGGATTGACCACATAATATGCCTGTCTGATTTCATAGCCAATTAAGGATATAGATGAGGGAGCTATTCTCGTGTGTGTGTGTGTGTGTGTGTGTGTGTGTGTGTGTGTGTGTGTGTGTGTGTGTGTGTGTGAGCCCTCTGTTAATTACATGAGCACTGTTAAAGCTCACCTCACACCTCTCCCCCATCCCTCTCTCTCACACTTCCCTCTCTCTCCATCCCTCTGTTCTCTTCTGTGCTTTTCTATCTATTCATCTATCTATCTATCTATCTATCTAAACATACTCTCTCTCACTCCCTCTCCATATCTCTCTCCCTCCCTCTCTCTATCCCCCTCTCTCTTTCCCTCACTCCGTCCCTCTTCTTCTGTGCGTTTCTATCTATCTATCCATCTATCTAAACATACCGTCTCTCTCCCTTTATCTCTGTCTCCCTTTCTCTATCCCTCGTTCCTCTTCTTGCTTTTCTATCTATCTAAACATATTCTCTTTCTGCCCCCCCCCTCTCTCTCTCTCTATGTCTCCCTTTCTCCATCCCTTGTTCCTCTTCTTGCTTTTCTATCTATCTAAACATATTCTCCCTCTCTCTCCCTCTCTCTCCCTCTCTCTCTCTCTCCCCCTCTCTCTCTCTCTCTCTCTCTCTCTCCCCCTCTCTCTCTCTCTGTACCCCAGGTCCACAGGAGATGTTTGAGTCGTCGGAGCAGGGCGGCTGCCCGACCCCCGGCTGTAAGGGCGTGGGCCACATCAAAGGGGCTCGCTACTCTGGACACCACAGGTGAGCCGTCCCGTTCCTCTCCCTCTCCGCCCTCTCCCCGCACGCGTGGGTCCACTCCCTCCTACAGGGCCTGGGCTGCCCCCCATGGTCATCGGTTGGAGAGGGTGCACTGTGCTCGGATAATTGGATTCACTCGCCTAGATGTTGTGTGGAGATATACTGTAACAGTAGCAACAACAACAACAACGACTTTATCAAGGCACCCAGAGCACTACACAGTGAAAGGGGAACCCCACTAACCAGCAGCGGGGTGTAGCCCCACCTGGGTGATGCATGGCAGGCAGACACGGTGGAACACCAACCCGCTTCCAGCAGCAACTTAGTTTTCCAAGGAGTTCTCCCATCTGAGTAGGCTACTAACCAAGCCCACACCTGCCTAGCATCAGTAATTCAGCACACACAGGGTATCCGTTGGTCTGGCTGCTGGCACAATAGGCACATAGAGAAATTCTTGTGGTCAGCTCGCCATGCACTATGTTCAAACATCTGGTCACTACTTTCCATTGGAAAAACAGAGCTTTTTTTGGTAAACAAAGATCTTTTATAGACCTGAAGTCGACAAAACAGGTTGTTTTTACTCAAGGACTCAAAAGAGTGATAGAGAGATATCCCTCCTGATTGATGTGAGAAGCTCTGTTATCTCTGTAATGTACAGTAATGGAAAGCCCTGTTGTGCACCCTCTCCTGCTGAAGATGACTTACACACTACACTTCTCTGCTTGTCAGCAGACTCTAATGCATATCCTCCTTCATTACTGGCACAAGGACCGGAGCACTGATTGTCCTTGTGAGTGTGTGTGTGTGTGTGTGTGTGTGTGTGTGTGTGTGTGCGTGGGGGGTAGTGCATGAGCTACACCTGAGTGCAGAGCTCTTGCTATGAAATGCTACGGAGCGCGTGCAGAGCGGCCGTCCTAATTGGCTGTTTTGCGACCACAGCACACTGATAGAAGTGAGCATTTGCTGTGCATTCGCCAGTCTCATCCAGCTCACTTCACACTGATTGTAATCACTTACTTATCTTCTCAGCTCTCTCTTTTCTGCCTTCAATTCACACACACACACACACAGGCACACGTATACAGACGTAATAGCACACACTAATTTATACTGAGTGTCACACACACACACACTTGAACACACATACACACACACACACACTCTTATGCACAAAAGAACATTAGCAAAAAGCCACCCAAGTCTTGCAGAGACACCTCCACCTCCCGCTCCACATCCAAGGCTGTAAATGTGCTCCCGTATGCAGAAAACCCCCCCACCAGCCCCCTAGTGACTCCCGGCAACGAGGCGTCAGCTCAGAGAGCCTGCCGACAATCTGAGGGGTTCTGAACACAGCAGCCATTCCTCAAAGCAGTGCCTCTCAAAGGAGACAAGAAACACTCTCTCTCTCACACACACACACATACACGCACACACACCCCTCCAGACTTCATCATTTGGAGTCTCTGGACCTCTCTGGGCTTCATTGCCAGTGATGTGAGACTGCACGCACGGAGAGTGAAACTCCTGCGATGGCCTCGGCCTGCCTGAAATCCACCGTTATTTCCACCACCTGCCTCTCCAAATGTGCTAATTGGCTCAGCCATATGGATGAAGGAGGAAAGTGGAGAATCGTCCTGTTGTGATCATGTGAGCTACTCCGTAGTGTTTTTTTTAAGGCTATCATTCTTGGGCGACGTGACTGAAGCATTATATTTTATCACTCTTTTGTTTTAATTAGCAATTCTAGCACTCGTCCAGTGTGCCAGGCAGTTTCAGTACTTGTTGTTTACCGGTTGTTTACCTGTTGTTGTTGACACTCATATTGTGGCTCAGTGTCTGCCAAAGCCCTTGTAGGAGATGTGACTAAGCCTAATTAAGAAGGGACCGGAGGAGGTCACTTGACATTTAGTGTGTGTGTGTGTGTGTGTGTGTGTGTGTGTGCGTGGGGGGGGGGGGGGGGGTATTCTGGATGACAGACCAGTGCTGTTAGCCTGGCTTTGTTTGTTTATTTGTGTTTTTGTTTGTTTGTTTGTTTGTTTGTAAATGAGGGAATATTTAGTGGGCAGCTGGAGGAGAACTTTAGGCGAGAGATAATGACTCAAGATGTCTCATTATGCTAAGGCTGGCTGACAGCAGCCAGAGAAGAATGAAGAACTGATAACAAGAGAGAGAGAGAGAGAGAGAGAGAGAGAGAATAGTAGAGGGCAGACACAATAAGAGATGCACACAACAACAGGAGGGGGAGGAAATACAGAAGAGAAAAGAGAGCAAGACAGACTGCATTGGAGGGGAAGAAGAAAGGCAGAAGGAATTGATAACAGCGGAAACAAAGCTCACCTGAGTTCCTCTCCCCACAGAGAGTCTTCCCGCACACACTCACACACACGCACACACTGACACACACACACACACACACAGCGCTGTGATGTTATTTCAACATCCACATATTTATATGCTAATAGCTCTAATCCAGGAAGAATTCTCCTCTGCAGTAGACCTGCGCCAGTGTGAATGCACCTCTTGAGGAATGGGGAAAGTGCTCTCTTACCTCAGTGGGGGGCCATCAGGTAAACAGTGAGCCCAACACTGAATCTGAGCATTGCCTATTTATCTATTGATGATGAGAAATGCATCGTGTTTGGCTCTTTGGGGTTTAAAGCGGCAAGGCCCCTGTTTGGTATTATAGAAAGATACCCTGCCTAGGATGGAGATGCTGTTTTTATCGATTTATTTATGTTTTTTATGCTCTGTAATCTGGCATAAAGAACAGCAGTGGTGAGTCATGCTTCAATTCAGAAGGCGCAGAAGAGTACACTTTCACAGGTGAATTGACATTGTGAATAATTCCATCTTTCTGAGTCACTGACTGGCAGATACTGTACATACTGTAGTTAAAGCCACAGCGAAGGCCGTGCTTCACTCTTCCCCCTGGTAACCAGAGACAGAAAAACATGCACCTCCATGTAAACGTAATGAAGACTCATGCTCTGACGAAGCCACAAGCTGTCGCAACGCGCAAGCCCACCTAAATGAAAGGCTTTTTAATTATAAAAAGCAGTGTGCCTTTGGGGTTTTTTGGTGAGACATAGCCTACACCCCTCAAACAAGCTTCACAAGTCAAACCAACCTCTCCAAGAAGTAATGAAGACTCTTCACACAGCTGTTAAATTGGCAGACCCGGTCCTTTGTAGGGACTTATCACCCCTCTCCTCATCTCCAGAGGTGTAAAGGTCTAGCTTCAGAGAGTGAAAGTCCTGTCACATTTTTAATTATAATTAGCTGATTCACTTAATTAACTATTAAGCCAGGTAGATCAGCTAGTTAGTGAAATCACCTGCGCTAAGCGCACAGGTAGAACCAATACATGGCAGGACTTTTACTCTCTGAAGTTGGACTTTAACACCTCTGCTCTTCTCATATCTCCCTGACCGCGCGAGCAACTGTCTTCTGGTTCTGTTTCAGTGCGGTGGGGTGCCCGTATTCGGACATCAACATCAACAAGGACTCGGTGCTGCCCGACCGGCTGAGCGGGGAGATGCCCGGCAGCGCGCCCGGCGTGGGCAGGCCCAGGAGGGTGGAGCCCGGCCCCGAGACGTCCGCCAGCACGGCAGAGTAAGTACCTGGGCACGGGGGAAACAGGAAGTGGACAGGTGAAGCAGCACTCTGTGATGTTGTGATAGACCCTCTCAACGGCGTTAACAAACATGTGCGTTTCTAATGTCAGTGGCAATGTCATTGTGGATTAATTTGTATAGTACATGTAAAGAACAACTACAGTTAACAGTTGAGTGCTGTTTCAAAGGCATTCCCGGTGACAACAAAATTGAGCTAATTGTTACTTGGGGACAGAAAAAAGGTTTTCGACAAGTCATTTTGTAGAACATCACGCTAAAGGTTTATTCATTTTCGTAAAGTTATCTGTGTTAGTTCTGAACGTTTCAACCGCAGAACCCTCTAGGAATAGTTTGAAAAGGTTTATTGATCTGCGGTTATTTGACGTTTATTTTTGACTGCACACTGTTCTGTGGGCTGTGGATTTGGGCTGGTGTGCTGCAGCGCTGTACTGTAATTCTCGAATGGGAGCTGAGCTGACGTGTCCGTGAGAGGGGGCTGAGCAGTAACTGGGCTGAGGCTCGCTGTGCTGCTGGAGGAAAAGCTCCACCGTTGCGTTGCTCTGGCGGTCTGTGATCTGTGATGTTCTCTGATGCTGCTGCTCTGCACACTGCTGTGAAGTCTGATGATACAGCTGTACTGGTGACACGTGGATAGAGGCGTGGTGCATTTATGATTTTGTTTGTTTGTTTGTTTGTTTGTTTAGTTAGTTAGTTAGTTAGTTAGTTAGTGGTAAACCACAGCAAATATGCAAGAAAAACAGTATACATATACAGCCTGCAGTGCCTGGATGGCAGGTGTGCTTGTGACAAGATGCCCTTGTGTCCAGTCCTGGTCAGTTGGACCCTCTTCTCTTTCTCCACTGTATTCTTCCATGCTGCTCTGGCTGGCTCTAAAAACCACTCACGTTTTATATTCGCCCTCTTGAACATGGCTGCTGTTGATTGGGTGGATGAGTTTTGAAATGTCTTTCAAGGTTAAGAATCCAGAAAGTCACTTGGATGTTTTCGCAGATCTCTGTTCTGTGTTAGTGAGTGTTAATTGTGTGCTCAGAACAGGCCTCTCACCCTCTCACCCCCCACCCCACCCCTACACACACACACACACACCACACCACCACCTCTCAGTCGTCTAACACTGAAGTCAACGTTTTATATTTCTCTCTTTCGTCAGTCACACTTCAAAAATACCAACAAGGGGAACTAAACTCCTCTCTTATGACGCACACAGCAGCACCACACTGTGTTTTTAAGAGGAGATGCTAGACTTGTGAGCTACATACTGTATCTCCCCTCTGCTCCACAGCAAGCAGTCACAGCACCCCAAAGCCACACGTTGAAGTTAAATTGACTGATATTTTAGCAGACAGTCATCCAAAGTGACGCAGACTCTTAACGGCGGGTATTGCACCCAGGTGGTTCAGTGGCGTTTACTGCTGCTCTGCCATGCCCTCACATGTGTCTCCTCTGCCCCACAGCAAGCAGTCCGCTGGCCCAAGCTTGGGTCACCAGGAGAGGCCTGGACGTCCAGAGAAGCCCAGCGCTGCGCCCAGCTCCATGGAGCCACCCCTCAAGAAGCCTGCAGGGACGGAGCCAAAGAGACGGTGTGTGTGTGTATTTGTGTATGTGCGTATGTGTGTGTAATGTGCGTGTGTTTGTGTGTGTGTTTGTGTATTTGTGCATGTGTGTGCAGATATGTGTGTGTGTGTGTGTGTGTGTGTGTGTGTGTGTGTGTGTGTATTTGTGCATGTGCGTATGTGTGTGCAGATATGTGTGTGTGTGTGTGTGTGTGTGCGCGCGCGTGTGTGTGTGTCTATGTGTGCATGCGTGTGTGTGTGTGCGCGCGCGCGCGCGTGTGTGTGTGTCTATGTGTGCATGCGTGTGTGTGTGTGTGTTGATTGGTGTGGCCTTTGTAGGTCTGCATATGAGTATGTGTCTCTGTGTCCGTTTGAATATTAATCTTCAGCTGTTTCATATGGAATAGGCATCATTAAAATATGTGTGTGTGTGTGTGTGTGTGTGTGTGTGTGTGTGCATCCACCTGTGTGTGCTACAGCGCTGTGAGGGGTGCTGGGGCTACCTCTCCCATAGACGCCTCTCATAGGAGTCATCTCATCAGCTCGTCTGATTTGTCACACCTCAACTGGCAGTCGCTCAAGCTGAATGAGACACACTCCAGCGCCGTGTCTCTGTGTGTGTGTGTGTGTGTGTGTCTATGTCTATGTCTGTGTCTGTGTCTGACACCCTCACACCTCTCTCATGCGTGTTTATCCTGTAGTTTCTCATCACACATCCAGACCTGTCATAGGCCTAAGGCACGTTCAAACTCCAGGACTGCAGTTAAATGTTTATTCTGGGATTGAACATACCCACTCAGGCCCGACTACTTCACCTCCTCAAGGAACTGCTGCTGCTGGTTGTGTCTGACCAAATGTGTACCGAGCATAATGAGATAGATTGGCAGTCAAGGTCGAGCCAAGGTCGGCGCCAAAAGAATGAATCCGGCGCGTGTCTGACAGATATACATGCAAACAGCCTCTGTTATTATGTCATTAGAGTTTATATAGAGCAGCAATTTACATTGTGTGCCCTATATCAAATCCGTCTCACAAACAACAACAACAAAAAAACGTGGAGGGTCTTTGATTGAAGGAGCATGCCTGGTCCGTAGCTTGTGACTGCTACTGTGTGGATGGTGTGGGTAGGGTCTCTGTGCACTGCAGTAGGGGCTCCTGGAGAGCCTGTGGCTTCTGGCTAAGCAGCAGGGATCTGAGGGCTCTCCGCTTTGAGCTCCAGCTCTGGAAATAACATCCTCAGAGCACCAGCAACCAGCGCCAAGGTGTCTGTGTCTGAGAGACAGAGAGAGGGAAAGAGACCGACGGACGGAAGGAGAGAGATCTCTCTTGGTACCTGTGTGTGAGAGAGAGAGAGAGAGAGAGAGAGTGAGCGAGAGAGAGAAAAAAAAAGGAGAAAGATCTTCTCTCTTGGCACCTGCGTATGCGTCTGCCTATGTGGAACGTGTCTGCCTGTGTATGGGTAGATGACATGACGTGGCTTTTTCACCGTCACAGAAGATAAAACACAATTAATTTCACATTTTCACATTTTAAAATACTGTAAAAGGTTAAACATTTTCTTGCTTTACATGAATTTGTTGTTTTAATACCTGAGTTATTTATCGCTTTTCAGAACTTTGAGCCAAACCTTACAATTGTCCTATGGTGTGATGGTAGACAACATAATCATATAAATATTAACTTTTATAAATAGAGGAAATAATGTTTCAAATTTTTAATGAACGCTCCTGGCATAATTGTGCAAGTGTCTATTTTACTAAGTGGCAATCACTTTTCCCATACATACATTTCTAAAATGGTAGGAACTCCGTAAAGTTCGTCACAGAAAAAAATGTCCTTTGGTGTTATGCAATAACCTGATGTTAAGTTGGCCAAAATCATGGACAAATACATTTAGTTGAAAGACCCCATTCAAGGTCATGTGACTGAAGACCCCAATGAAGCCCTGGAGCAGTGAACATGGTGAGAATTTCTCTCAAGAGTTGTTCAAATATTCAATTATGTTTTCAGACCACTGAAGTTGTTAAGTTTTTTTGTCCTTTGGTGTGACACCCCTAAATGCCATTTTTGTATTAAAATTTGTATTTTTAACAGCAGGACTATGTAATATTATGCAAATGCATGATGCCAGTTGCTAATGACAGCTCAGTTAGTATTAGCATGGTCATTAACTGCCACAAAAGCTTAAATGTCCTTTGGTGTGACAGGAAATGTCCTTTGGTGTGACACTTATAATGACTTAAATTCAAATATTTATTGCTATTTTAGAGACGACATACAATGTTCTGAAGTGTTACTAAAGCAACTATAATATAAAGTACATGAATCTAAAACTTTTTTTTTTTATAACAGAAAGAACCTCCCTGCAGGACCTGTGGCCCAACCTGCCCTGGAACTTCCAGTGTTGCCACCAACGAATAGAATGTCATTGTAGATAATTGTGTCAAGTATGATTAAAAACTGCTCTAACAGCTGAAAAAACAGCCTGACCAGCTTAGGGTGGTTTGCTGGTTGACCAGCTTGTTAACCAGCTTGTTTGACCACCTATGATGGTTAACCAGCTATAGACCAGCAAAAGTCATGCAAAAACATACCTGCAGCTTACGATGGTAATTCTGCTGGTTTTGCTTGTCGTACCATCTCACGCTGGTCATTTTAGTTGGTGTTGCTGGTCTACATTACTGGTTTTTACTGGTCATGCCAGCTTATGTTGGTCATACTAGCAAACCAGTATGGCCATCTTACACCTACAATGTCAAGCTTGGCAGGCTGGTCACCAGCATGACCATCTCACACCAGCTGTATCCCACACGACAGGCTGGTCACACCAGCATGACCAGCTTCCTTAGATGGTCACGCCAGCATGTCCACCTGGTGGCCTAACCAGTTATACCAGCAAAGACCAGCAATAGCTGGAGGAAAACCAGCAAAAAACAGCTAAAACCAGCTACCAACATCAACATGGTTTCTTGCTATTTTTCAGTAGGGATGTTTTAGATAGAGTGTACTTCATGAATGTAACGCAATGTTTTAAAATGGAATTTCCCTATTGAGGATTATGGTCCCTCTTTTGGCGATCAAAAACGGATGGTCAGAAGCACAACGTTTATAGACATTAAAGGCATGGCAGTCCACATTAACTAATTTAATGGTGTGATTTTGTCAGGTGCCGGACACAAAAGGGTTGTTCTTATGTCTCTTAATCAGTCATGGGTGTGTTTTGGGCGTAACATCCTTTAAAACAATGAGAATAATATCTATCATTTCCTTCAACAGCAAACAATGCAACTTCACACAGCAGCACATTTGAAGGAATCTGCATGCACACAAGACTATATGGAACAGGGATTCCACTAAACCTTGCTTTACTTGTGACTAGCAGAGTTTAGCCTACATGCATCTGCACTCACCTATTATTTGAACTCATAGACAAACTGAAACTTCACCGTGGTTTCATAGTCGACAAATTAGTTCAACACAGTTAAGTACTATTACTATTGACTGACAATGGGTTATCATCAAAAAAAATAGCCTGGAAAAAGCAACACTTATCCAACAAATGTCCTCCTTTATCACTGTTACAATAAACACTACATATATTCTGACTCACTTCATGCAATAGCTATCTTTGTCCTTCAGTGTGACATTTTGTCCTATAGTGTGACAAACATAAAACAACAGAAAAACATCCTTAATTTCAAAACGTACTTTAAAAAAAGCCAGGTTTGGCATGAGGGGAGCTCCAATAATGGCTCCTCTTAGATAGGTACAATTTCAAACAGTTTTGTAAGGTTAGCGGAAAAAAATGTATCGACATTCATAGGAAAAAGTCAATCAAGTTCATCTATTCATGGTGAAAATGATTGTAATTAGAACTTTTATGTGAAATAAATATAATTTTAAGAAAAGAATGATTTAATAATGTGAACAATTCTGTTTCATGTATTTTTAAATGTTATTCAATATCATTTCTTAGTACTTTTTAAATGTCACACCATAGGACACATTCACAGTGCAGATGAGTGTAAACGTGGAAAAAATAGGTGAGGTCATTGACGAAATGAGTGACCACTATTATTTTCAGAAACTACAGTTTCCATACTACATAAATATTTGTATTTTTTCTTTAAAAATTATGTTTTCCAAAAAAAACACTTTTTCTTGGCCAGATGTCAACTACCCGTATGCGTCTGCTTATGTGGACGTGCTGGTGTGCACACTGATGTGTGTGCCTATCAGTTCCTCGTACTCAATGTTCTCTCCATTAGCCCCCTTGAGCCTAGCCTAGCCTAGCCTAGCGTAGCGTAGCTGCACGAGTAGTCGACAGGGCTGGCCGGGAGCTCTCCACAGCCGTCTGACCAACTTGACCTTTCAGTCCCCCATCCCCCTCTTTCATTTCCTTTGCTTTCCATTACTCTCATTCTTCCTCTCATCCCTCTCTCTCCTCTTCTCTCGTCTCCTCTGACAGAGTGGGGCGACCTTGTAAGCAGAAGAAGGTCGAGGAGCCGGTGGTGGTGGTGGAGGAGGAGGAGGCGGAGAGCGAGGTGTCCTCCATTAACGAAACCAAAGGTACGCTCACTCACTCACGCGCGCGCTTTCAGCTGTGTTTGTTAGTATTAGTGTTAGTGTGTGTGTGTGTGTGTGTGTGTGTGTGTGTGTGTGAGAGAGAGAAAGTGAGGTTGTTTATTTTGTGTGTGTGTGTTTGGGTGCATATGTGTGCTCTGTTTGCAGCCACTAATGTGTCTCCCATCACGTTAATTTCTTCAGTCTGATATTTCTCCCAAGAGCTCTCTGCCTGTCTCATAACCATTAAAGTATTTCTTCACCTTTACTCCGCCACCTTACCCTTACCTTTTGCAATAGCTCAGCAGCCAATAAATCCCCTCAGTGTCCATCAGCGGGCAGATCTCTGAGCTCCACTCCTCCTCGTGGGCTCTGTGCAATCGCTCCGTCCCCTGATCTATAAAAGCTTTGAGAGGCGGAAGGTGTGGCGCCTCATGGCCCCTCAGTGCTCAGGGATGCTGCTGCAGGAGCCAGCTGCTGGGGCTCTCCTCCAGGCCCAGCATACAGCACACGCCGGCCTGCCTGCCTGCCTAGCTGCTGCCATGCACACCTGCTCTCTCTCTTTCTCTCGCGCGCGCGCTCTTTCTCTCTCTCTCTCACTCTCTCTCTCACTCTCTCTCTCTCTCTCTCTCTCTCTCTCTTCCTCTGTCTCGTCTCTTTCTTTCTTGCTGTCTCTTAATCTCTCTCTCTTCCTTTCTCTCCTCTCTTTCTTTCCTCTCTTTCTCTCTCTCCCTCTCTCCTCTCTTTACTTTCGTCTCTAGCTCTCTCTCATTTCTCTCTTTCTCTTTATCTCTCTCTCCCTCTCTCCTCTCTTTACTTTCGTCTCTAGCTCTCTCTCATTTCTCTCTTTCTCTTTATCTCTCTCTCCCTCTCTCTCTCTCCTCTCTTTCTGTCACCTCTCCCTCTCTCTCTCATCTCTCTCTTTCTCTTTATCGCTCTCTCTCTCTCCTGTCTTTCTTTCGTCTCTCCCTCTCTCACATCTCTCTCTTTCTCTCTCTAATCTCCCTCTCTTTCCTCTCTCTCTTTCTCTCTACCTCTCTGGGTTCCTCTCCTCTCTCTCTCTCTGTCTTCGGTGACTCATGCTTCCAGAATTCCACCTCTTTTGTGTGTGTGTGTGTGTGTGTGTGTGTGTGTGTGTGTGTGAGGGTGAGGGAGAGAGAGGGAGAGAGAGGGGGCAGGAGTCTTTGTGCATCTCTGTGTCTTTGTTGAGGCCGTTCACCTTGGTACATTCTTCAGTGTGTCGCGGTGCGTGTGTGTGTGTGTGTTTTTGCCATGAAACTCTTTAGGAGTCTCGCCCTCTTTCAGAACTTTCAGGACTGTGCTCATTTCATCTGTGTGTGTGTGTTTGAGATGAGTTTCTTTGTATCTCTGCTTCTGTAGAATATTCAAGGCCGCTCACCTGTGTGTGTGTGTGTGTGTGTGTGTGTGTGTGTGTGTGTGGACCTTTTGTCAAGTGAAGAGAAAGGCCATGTGACTACTGTAATGAGACTGCTCTAAGGGGCTGGACTGGGAGAGACTGAGATGGAGAGAGAGACAGAGAGAGAGAGACGGAGATGGAGTGAGAGGAAGAGATGGAGACAGAAAAAGAGAGAGACAGAGATGGAGAGAGAGAGACGGAGATAGAGAGAGAGAGGCATAGTGATCGTCACGTCAGACCCCAGCAGTGCATGAAAGCCTCGGGGTTGAAAGGGGGCATCAAACGGTCTTGGCCCTGGGGCTTTCCTTTTCTCTTTCTTTCTTTTGTGGAAATTTCTTTTCCAGTATTGACCGAATCAGCATCTACAGGACTGGCCCTATAAAAGCTGTTTGGAAAAGATAACGACGTGCGCATATTTTACTCTATGGTCTCTATACGCCGCGTTTAAGGAGGCCCTTTACACCAAATGCATGTTTTTTTTCTAATGCACACTCATTGCATAACACACATGGCTTCTGAGGTAAAAGTAAAATTGCGTTTTCATTTAACGGTAGTCTTTTTGATACAGCTGAGCTGTACTGAACATACATTAAGGGGTTCGTATATTTTTACCGTCTCTGGAATATAGGAGATTACAGGGCAGAGTTATGGGGCTGCTATTGTGTTAGGATTAAATTAACTTGAATAGGAACAGAGGTGTAAGCAGGTTTATTGAAAGGGTTGCAGGAAACACTGAAAGTGAACTCGGTGAATGAAAGCGCGTTTACAGTACAACTTTTCTTTATCTCGAAAACTGCCATTTTGATGGTTAGATTCGCTGGGGCGACTCTACACTCTTAAAGCGAATGTGTTGGAAACAACACAAACTGTGTTGTGCCTATCTGGACACAGAGACGTGTTGTTTTCAACACATTCATTTCATTCATTCATCAGTGTATGCATCTTCTGTACTGTATATTGAGTCTGAAGTGCATAGATGAATATCCACTTGTGGGAAGCATGAAATAAAATCCCAACGATTCACTGGTGCGGCATGATGAGGAGATTGCAGTCCAAATATAACCTATCCATCCAAGCGTTTGTGAACGACATAAACGGCAGATATCATCAGAGCCGTAATGGCTACAATAAACAGACACCTGTCAGGGTTCACGGAGTTCACACTCAAACTGTCGCTCCAAGGCAAACAGCAGTTTTCATTTTGCTGCGTCTGTTGAGAGAGAGAAAAATGACCTCACTCTGCTGGACGTCACTGTTATTTTATGCTTATCGCTTGAGATTTCTCAGAGAATATTAGTTGAAGGCCATCCAGTTCCAACATTATTCAGTCCCCAATCTGTCAAAACATTTCACATTATATAATCTTGTGCACAATAGTCTCTTGTTTCAGATCGTTTCTCCCTCTCTGTGTGTGTGTGTGTGTGTGTGTGTGTGTGTGTGTGTGTGTGTGTGTGTTTCTTTCTTCTGATTTTGAACTTGGGCTCCTTGCCTTTAGCGTTCAAACACTCTTAAAAATAAACTCCCTCAAAATAAGCCTTTCTCATCCCGTATCAATTTCAAAGCGAGTTCAGTCCAGTTCTCATCAGTAACCCTGGCTGTCGGTCGAGAGGCTGGGAACAGCGCTTTGGCCAGAGCAAGATGTCTTCTCTCCTTAGCAAGCGTACCATTAACAGCAGAATAAAAGACTTCCTCCGTCCGGCTGAAAGCATCGTGTATTGTCCACTCACTGAAGTTTCCGGAAGGCCATAAATTATGATTCATAAGTTAAGTGGAAGTACAAGCAGAGAAGGTGACTTGAGCAGAGAAA
>NC_085005.1:7053287-7098287 GCF_963854185.1 Sardina pilchardus | reverse complement strand
CCTTCTCGTCTATCACAAAAGACACAACTACAAGTATACCCTCACAGGCGGATTAGTGAGCTGGTGGCTTTGTTAATACAACACAAGGATCAATAGTTTGTCTTCTCCATCACCAGGGAGAATGTAATTATATTTCTGGTGTGTGTACATGCCGATGTTCCTTCTTTGTCTCCTCTGTCTGTGCCATCAGAAAACCGTTCATTATGGAACATAATGCATTTCTGTGCCACTCGTCGAACCCACAGCTGCTTGTTACTGTTGTGCTTGAAATGTCTCACGCTGATAAAAGCACTGTGATTTTTTTTGAAGATTTTGATGTGGGGAGGAATAAGGGCTGTGTTTTTTTTTTACATTTGGACATTTGAATGGTTTTTGCCTTCTTATGATCACTCGTCCATACTGACAAATAGAAAATACTCATTAGTCATATTTTTTACATCTAAAAGAAACAAAACATTGAAATAAAATCGTTTTTTTTTTTTGCTGTGTCTTTCTGGGTCACTTTGTGAGGCTTTTTTGTGTGAAGTATTAGGAAAAGTCTCATTACCGGCTGCTTGGATGTAATGGTTGAGTACAGAGAGGCGGTTTGTACTGGTGCAGATGACTCAGCCCCTGCATATCTGACTACTCTAATGAAGCCGGCAAAATTGTTCATGGCTTGATGTATTAATCTCGGGCAACCGCGCTTTGAAGTGTCCTCAATTTGTGCGCTAAACCATGGAAAACTTTCAGACTTATCCCCTCACATGTTTTTTTTTTTTTTTTCACTTCTAAGATCAGGGTGACAATAGAGCTCTTTCTATTGGTTAACGTAAAATATGAAACAGTTTAAGAGAGCTTTTTGGTTTGAAAATCTGCATAGAGTCTATACAGACCTTCACATCATTTAGCTTTCTGTAATGGCTGCAGTTCAGTTGGGGCAGATTAGCAAGGTCAGTGTGCTAGTGGAGCACACAGTATTATATGATTTATCATTTCAAAACATGCATGCTCCTACCTCAGAAGTCCTGATGTGCCTTGATCTCTCTCTCTCTCTCTCTCTCTCTCTCTCTCTCTCTCTCTCTCTCTCTCCCTCCTAATTCAGCTCAGTTGTTTTATTAGCATGACTGTTTGGATACAGTGTTGTCAAAGCTAGTGTTAAGAATGACAGAGCAATACAGTATAACAAGACCATTCTCTCTCTCTCTCTCCCTCCCTCTGTTTCTCTCTCTTGCTTCAGCAAATCGATGGCGAAGCCTTCCTGCTGCTCACCCAGGTGGATCTGGTGAAGATCCTGAGCATCAAACTGGGCCCTGCCTTAAAAATCTACAACTCAATCTTGATGTTCAAGACCGCCGAGGACTCGGCCTATAATGAACTCTGAGTGACAGGCCAAGAAAGGGGGGAGAGGAGGCTGTCACTTTCGGCCTCAGTGAGCTGGCGGTGGAATTTTCCGGAACGAAATGAGGGGGGAAAAAGAAATAAGAAGCACAAAAGAACTCTTCCTCAAAGAAGAACCTGAATCATGCGAGAGGAGAAAAGGGGGAGAAAAAATGCACATGTATATTGCACTGTTGTTGTTTTTTTCTTTTTTTCTCTGCTGCCATGAAATTCATAGACCTGTACAGTTGAAATTGATGATGTATATAGGCAGTATATGAGGGCAAAAAAATAAGTTGTATTCCCTATGCCTCCTCACTGTACTAATGAGCTACAGTATGTGTGCTTTTATTTTTTAGAATTAGGGCTAGTGTGTGGGTAGAGAAGGCTGCCCTTACAGGATCTCCAAAAAGCAAAACCAACACTTCACACAAGCATCATTTCTTTACGCAGTTAAGCATTTTTTTTTTTAATTGGTCGGTATGAGCCGGTATTTCGATTGTTTTAAGGTTAACGTGTAAATCCCCCAGCTGGTAATGGAGCTAATGGGCTGCAGTAGCGCTGTAGTAGCGCTGATGAGTGCAGAGGCAGAGGCCTCTCCCTGGGGCAACATGACAAAGTCAAACAGAGTCAACGGGCAGACGATTCCCCCCGCATGGCGGAGCACAGAGGGGCAGTAGATGATTGAGAGGAAAGTGATGGAAAATAACCCCCCCTCTGTATTCCTGAAGCAAAAACATGGCATTTAGAGCCACTCCCCCTTTTCCCTTTCATTTTCTTTCTTTTTTAAAAAAAAAAAAACTTTCTTTGTTGTCATTTTAGGGCTGAGCGAGAACAGAAGGTTCTCTCGCCAAGGCAGAATATACTGGAAATCATTTAATCATCAGGCATGTGCCAGTGTAAGGGACTCAAGATGGTGCCCTAGATGGTGATTACTAAGGTATTAGGGTTCATGTGCAACTCTTAGAAGAAGCTCTCCAATATACAGTTATAGATATAAAAAAAGAATCTCTGCAGGCTCTCAAAATGAAATGAAGCCTGAATCTGTTTGGTTGCCATCCCATGTGTGTGCGCAACCACTCCAAGCATCTCAGCAGCTACTGGAATTAGCCCCACTAACCACAGACCGTTCTTTAGAAAAAAGACATCCTTTGTATACTCTTGAGCCATTGATGGCAGGATGCTATTTTTATTTCCATGTGAGTGTGATTGAAGCATAGAGAACACAAAGAGATGTTTTTTTTTCTTCTGCCTTTACATCTTTCCTTTCGTCTGTAACTACATGTATTCATATGCAATTTTTTTGTATTTATTTATTTATGCCGATGACGCTCGGACCAGCGTGAGAATGTTTTGCGGATGTGAAGCCATGCCTGGAGGAAACAAGGGATGAGGGAGGGAGGGATGGAGAGAGAGAGGGAGGGGGAGGGGAGCTCACTGTAGCCTGTATCACGTCCCTCTACTCATTTGCAAATAAATACGGTGGCAACTCACACTGTGTCCGGCCTTCTGAGTCGCACTCGCGGTAATTGGACCCCCACATCTGTGTCTGCTCCCTAACACAAGAGATCTGGCAGATTGGCTATCTAATCTCCTCATTACCCTGTGAAGATGTCACCCCCATTGCAGAGAGCGACGACCCCATTACAAAACTAATTTTTCTTTCTTACTTACAAATTTTTATCTATTATTTATTTCCTGGTGGTCAGCCATCGAGACAGCAGCAACACAACGAAAATGTCATTTCTCTACAGTAAACTCATCATCTTTTCTCCCAAGTATGATTTTATCTGATTAAGAAAATACGATTTGTATTGATGTCATTTTGAGATTGAATGAATCAATCATGGCTTTGTGTACATTTGTCGTGAAGACTCAGAGGGAGGCTCTCTGGCTGTGACCTCCGGTGGGGTGTTCAGTGTGCACATGAGCCAGATGTGTGCGCTCACGCTGTGATGTTTGCCCACATGAATGTCCAGCCTGGAGCAGATGCCAAGTAGAGCAAGAGAATGGACCTGATTTAGCGGCAGAGCTGTTGTACAGCGCGGAGAGGAATGTGCTTATCTGTGCGGGAGATATGACACTGCAGCAGACACGCATTACGCCGGGACTAGCATGACAAATGAGGCTCATGTGGTTTAGGAAGTATTAAAACTTCAAATGAAATCTGCATGAGATCCTCCAAACTGTGGAATATTTTAGTTTCATTTTGACTCCAGGCAGCCGCAGGTCAGGTGCACTCTCTCTTATTCACACACGCACACACACACACACACACACACACACACACATATATACTCTCTCTCTCTCACACACACACATACAAACACATACTTTCCCTGCAATTTTAACAGAAGAAAGAAACTCCAGAGAGAGGCCTGATGTTTTCTCAGTTTACATCAACTCCAGACACACAAAATGTAAACAGCCAGTGATGAGGTCCATGAGGTCTGATACTTGTGTGTGCACATACTCGTGACTGAGTGCAATGTAGTTTTTAGAACTATCACAATTTGCTGTTAATCATGATTTTTCCATCGGGGAGGTCAGTAGTACTGATACCAAGTCAGTCTTAACCACAGGAACCACAGCTCTTACCTTTGGTGCTGATGTTGCCCTGCTATGCTGCCACAGCAACACACCATCATCATCACCATGGAGACAATATCCGAGCGCTCATCTCCGTGATTGGTCTTTTTCTGCAGGCGGGTGCCTGGGAACGAACGCATTATGGATGCCTTTTGAATGAAATCACTTCCCGTTTGGAACCCATCCAGATTTTTCGGCCGAACACGTTTTTGATTTTCCCCTTAATCTCGTTTTAACTTTCCATATACAATATCACTCCCTCGTTCCGTACAAAGCATAGCAGTGTTGAAACATTCTGTCCATCTTGATCCTTATAACAACACATTTTTGTACCTCTGCCATATGTCCCTAAAACTTTTGCAATCTCATCACAACACAGATATGCCTGTGAACACTGAGGCTATCGGTATGGAAAGAGTGACTCCTACTGTGATTGTAGCGGGCCAAGTTTCCGTGGCCCGAGCTCAATTGGAGCATGATATGTTTGGGAGGCAACGTCCCAGCGCTCTCCTCCGAGATAAGCATGTGCATCTGCTCAAAGCAGAGCCACGGAAATCCAGCCAGCCGACCCTCCAAATACTAACAGACATGATCAGAATGTGTTCTCTCCCTCCCTCCTTCTCTCTCTCCCCCTCCCTCCCTCCCTCTCTCTCTCTCTCTCTACTTGTATGTCTCTGTTTTGGTACGACCCAAAAGAGCCATGTTCCGTGTGTTTATGCTTTCTCTCTCTATCTCACTCAGCGTAGCCAATGCAAAGAGCTTGTTGTGATACGGCTCTGAGCGTACATCAGAAACACCATTGTGAAGTCTCAAGGCGACTGCATTATTGAAGAGGCCTGTTTATCAACACTTGCTTACCTCAGAGCTGAGTTGTTGGAGTTATCCCGAGGCGCTCTTCAGACATATTGAGCTCTAAAAGCTCAACTGCTGTTTATCAGGCTTAACTGTCTGATGATGGCCATGGTCTAGCTGCAGAATCACTAGAAGTGAGTGAAGATGTCAATGGGAGGTTTCCAAGCACGTTAGTTAGAGTAATGTCACATCTGTTTAACCATATACTGTATGTTGCCTGCTCTTGATACAGTACATACAAGATTTCTACAATTTATTTACTTACATAATGCTTCTACCTGTATAATGTACACATTGTGGTGAGCTGGGGTTTTTAGAAATGACAGAAGCGTAGCTCTTATTTGGCAAATGCCTGTAAATATCACACGAGTGGCGGAATAGTGTGGCAGGACATCACTCACTCCGACGGACACATTAACGACGCAGACGTGTGACATTTAACTAACACAACCCACTAGCACAGGACTTAATCAACATCCCACATACAAAATGATAAACAGCTGCGCACAGTAGACCACCATCAGACACATGTGGAAGACATGGCGTGACTCATCTCGAAAAACAAAACAATGATAAACTTGGAATGCTGTCTTGTACTGACCGATGAACTGCGCTGCCTTTGTTTGTACGTACAGTACACTTGGGAGGTACATCTCTGTTTGCTTTCCCCCGATAGTAACATGGCTGCTTCATCACCAGGTCTCCCGTGGAGCAGCAGTGTCAGTTGTCCAGGCCACCTCAGCAGGCACCAGGCTGGGACACTGCATGAGGTAATCTAATACACACTTGGAATATTTCCTCTCAGCTGAATGTTTTTGTACTTGTTTTTCTAGTTACACTTACACACCCCTCAACTTCTCATGGCTTTGGCATCAGCTTCGTCTCCTGTCCTCTTCTGACAGCAACGCTTGTGTGGAAACTCTGAATTATAATATGGTGACATTATATTCCATATTCCATTATTATGCATCAGCCACTTTCACACAGGTGTTAGTAAAAAGAGAATTGACCACAGCACCGACATCCAAAATTCCTCTCAAAAAATTGCATTGAATTCCATTTTTTGTAGGAGCACATTGTGGCACAGGATTACTCTTAAGGAGGACCCCATGAGAGGCTGTTAGGAGAGAGAAAGGGAGAGTCAGCGGTAGTTAAAGGGAAGAGATGAGGTTTGGGTGCAGGCTACCTTCTGTTCTTTTATTTTTTTTGAGACAGTCACAGTCACAACATGAAAGAGCAGTTGTGTGAAGAATCCATTAATGCACTGCCAGGTCTAGTGCTTCTTTGCTCTCCTCTCACACTTTGTATTCCCGTGATTAGGCTGACTTCCACTACGCCTGCACATGATTAAACCAGCGCTGAACAATTCCAAGGGTAGTAGCTAGGCTACCGTGGTGATATGATGCCGAAGAAATGGTTGATGGGGCGTTCATCAGACTCTATTGTTTTGTAGCGCTCCGAACACTGATTAGCAGAGGTAATGTCACTCGCCTCGTATGCAAACGCATGGGGAATGCTAATTGGGTGTGCTAATCTGGACATAATACCCCGTCAACAACACACAGCATCTTTAACTCATTGTGTGTCCCGTTTCCCTCTCTGTTTTGTGTTCCTATGCTCCACTTTTCCAGGTTGAATTGAACTGCCCATAATTAACATCTCTCTCTCTCTCTCTCTCTCTCTCACTCTCTCTTTCTTTCTCTCGTTTATGGTCTTCTTTCTCTGCTGTGATCACTCCTACACAGTCAGCAGGCTGGGATTCCTTCCTCTTGGGAGGAGAGTCTATTCAGCTTGTCACTACCACAGAAGAGATTTACTGTACCTGTCTGCTTCTGTCCTCACCTGTAAACACCAACAACACCTCCCTCACCTGTGAGAAATGTTCATCTGTGTAGGGTCTCACCGAAAATAAACCTCGGTGCCGAGAAATGCTGGATAAAACGATGTAATTTCATCTGACTGGCAGCATGCTTTGTACCTCATCCTTATGCAATGACCGTGATGCACAGGTCAGGATTTCTGATTGAATGGCTGGACATTGGTCATTTATACCGCTCCGGAGGAAATTTGCAGATGATGAAGGATATAAAGATATCACTTTTATTCAGGCGGTGTGTGTGTGTGTGTGTGTGTGTGTGTGTGCGTGCGTGTGTGTGTGCGTGTGTGCGTGTGCGTGCATGCATGTGCATGTGCTGAATGCATATAGATCATGTATTGAAATTCAGAGGGAAACGAGCAGCAGAACGCTTCAGTGGTTCGTGACAGTCTCCTCGCTGGCACACTGAGACTACACATGCTCGGAGTCCAATGAAAACACAAGGATCAGCCATGCCGTGCTATTTACTCAGTCGTGCACACCACATGGGCAAATTGTGTCTCAGAATGCAGTAGCATCGTTTCCTCTCAGCTTGATGGAAAACAATATCTGTGTGTGTGTGTGTGTGTGTGTGTGTGTGTCAGGGCGAGGAGCGGGGGGGGGCGCGCATTTGATTGCCTTTGTGTGATAATATCTGTAAATGTATGAATGCTCAGACACAGAAGCCTAAGTCGCTGCTCATCTGAATTTCATTTCATGTGGGGGAAGGTCATTACAGGGATCTCATGCATGAGCACCTACTGTACAACTCGGCTGGATCCATCACGTTCATCACGCTCATCCAGTGCAGTTCTAAGTGGGGTTGTCGTGATGGTGCCATTCCCATCTTAATCTCTCTCTCTCTCTCTCTCTCTCTCTCTCTCTCTCTCTCTCTCTCTCACGCACACACACACACACACACACACACACACACACAGACATGTACATGACACACACACACAGACACAAGCGTGCACACACACACACACACACACACACACACACACAGAGACAGACAGACAGACAGACAGACACACACACACACACACACACACACACACACACACACACACTGTACGTATTTTCAGTCCAATTACTCCAGTCATCTGAAATGTATGCTACACTTCTGCATGAGGTCAGGTCAGAGAGTCATGTGTTTCCAGGGCAGCTTTGGCACAAGTGTTCCAGAGTGACTGGGGTACAGCAGCATTCCTACATGCTCATATTACTTTGGGGACTGCTGAGGAGCCCAAAGCCCTCCTTCTATAAGGTCTCGCCCAATTGAAACATCTTTAAATAAATCCTGGGCAAACCCTCTTGATCCCAGTCCTGTCAATCAGCATTTTAACAATCCAAGAGACTTCCTAACCAGAAACAGAGGAGTGGAAGAACCAGGAATGAGGGTTTAAGGGGATTTTTAAAAAAGCATGATTATGCTACAGTAGGCTACAGTAAAATAATGTCAAGACAGCTTTTAACCACAAGATGTAAAAAAAAAAAAAAAGTTTGTTTCCCCCTCTCCTTGTGGGAATGTTTCTCTGGTCTATCGCTGAAGTAAGATAGCATAAACACAGGAAACGACAGAGACTCTGACAGCTGCATGGGATTAGATTGAGATCTAAAGCAATTAACTCTATAGTTGCCATGGCATCATATTCATGCAGTGTGTACTGTGGCCCATATTGTGTGTGAATTTCGTAATATGGTTTTCATTTCAGTGAATTCTCCAAAAAATTAAAAGCGTAAATTTAATGAAACAAAAACAGAATACTGTAGCCTACATACAACTCTGACACTACCACAATTCTCAAATGACATGTAATTAAAATAGTTGAATGGTAAACTGCGAAGCGCAAAGAGCTAATTACCGCTGCTTTATATAGCACAAAAAGGAGCAAGTTTGGTGGATTTAATTTCACTTGAAAGGATGTGTGCCGCGCTTTGGTTTCATGGATAGTGAATCCTCCACAACATGTGGTTTCCATTAGTGCATTTCCTGAGCATTGTGGCATGGCATTGTGCTGACACGCATACGCATTTACTTCAGCGTGAATAAATTACAGGCGAATATATTTACATTGGCATATTTTTTTTTCTTCCTTTCGTCCTTTCTGTCTCATTGTGCGTCACTCATAGTGGTGCGTCACGTGGGGTAACAGAGGCGGCTTCAACTGTCCTTGTTTAAACAGCTGCACAGTTGAGAGGGAGACAACCGTAAGGAGCTCACCACCCCTCCGCATGAGTGAGACGGAGGAATTTAAACACACTGCTTCTGATGGATTACCGTTTCAATTGAGTTTCTCTTGGATTACATTTTTATTGTATTTCCAATTAAAACTGCGTAAACAGTACATGGATACATTGTAGTGACAATTGGTGACGTGAACAACCACTACTTTTTCTTTGGGTGGAAAACAGCTTACCCGTTTTTTTTTCATTCGGAAAAACTTCTCAGTTTACAGAAGTACTGGGTTATTTTGGGACGAATGTCTTAGGATATTGCCGATTCTGTGCGCTTCGAAGCCATGGGGTACTTCTGGTATCAGTGTGACCATCTCTGGTGCGCGTCTCTCAGATGGAAGCGGCTGTACATATCCACTGAAATGGAAGTTTAACATTATACCACCTAGAAACAGTCAATGGGAATACAAATGGACTTAGCATTCAATGGGAATACGACCCTGAGCATAGAAAACATGGCTTGCATTCCAAATTTCTCTGCGCAATGGCTAGATAGGAAAAAACACCAGTAGCATTCATATTTGGTAAGTCATTAACAGTTTTACTTGTTCTCTTGTACTCTAAACAAATACCTCACCCAGACTATTATTGCTTTTAATAATAATAAAAACAGTTTTTTGTATTCAACACGTGAAAATGTTACCTGTGCGTGCTAAGTAAGAGCTGGGTGTACAATTTTAGTCTATACAATTCAATCGTATTCATTGTTTTGCCCGTGGTTCCTTGGCTACATTCGAGACACCTTATCCTCTCATATCAGTCTATCCACGAAGTATTAATCTAACACATTAAAACATGCGTTTCAGTTGAATACAACGATAATTAGTGTTCATTTCAGGGGTTTCTGTGTGACGATTTAACGGCTTTCTGTCCAAATGGATTCCTGGAATGTATTCCGTTCACATTAGTCGTTCCTCCCACTCAGAGCGCACGAGCGTCCCCGTTTCCCATTAGCAGTGACACGGTTCCTCTGCGCCAGGGAGCGGAAGACGCTTACTAGTGTGCCTTGTGTGTTAGGACGAGGATTTCAGAAATGCAAGAAAACTGAGTCTGATGGTATGCAGATGCAGTTGTAGAACTTTCAAACGTTAGTTTTAGTCTGTGTATAAACGTTGCTCTCAATCACAGCGACTCGCCAGATTACAGAAGTTCAATAGCTTTCCATGGCTCTGGTTTCCCAGTGACAATGGTATGTCCTGTATAACTCAGTAATAACACGCTTATAATGTAACTCCGAGCTGTTTGCTCAGACAATGCAAAATTACCTGACAAGTCTATGCAAGCAGTTTTCCATGGTGGGCATAGAGAGTGTAGCACTGTTATCACCACAACCGAAAATCTTTGTACACCGAAAATCTTTGTACAAAGAGGTGTGTGCATGCATTTGCAAGACAAAGCAGAAAATGGATGAGAAAATTTCTAAAAAGATAAACATGGACATCCTTTGGGCTTTCCTTTCATGCACAGCAATCACACAATGTCTCATTCCAAGCCCTTTCCTTTGTTTATCACCCAAGTCAGGCTGTACAAAAACTCATCCATTTTTCTCATCATAACACCTCTTCCACAAGAGCTGAAGTGAGTCTCACAACTGCCACTCAGCGAAGCTGAGAAGAGAAGGAGATAAGACGCCTCTGCTCCTGAGAAGCCCTCTCTATCCGGAGAGTTAATTTAACAGTTGAAGTTGAAAGTACCTTATTTCCCCATCCTGACACAACCCTCCCCCACACCCCTCATCCTCCAACCCCCACCACCACCACCACCCCCACCACCACCACCCCCACCTTATTGCTCTCTGCTGCTGTGCTGGATCCAACATCAAAAGGGTGCAACACCCACACCTATCCCCAGCAGAGGACACACATCAGGGCAGCCAGGCCTATTGCGCTGACCCCGTCCATAAGCCTCCCACACGGGCTGATTAAAAGCTTATCTGTGAAAACAGTCTTGGAAACACCTTCTTTCAGACTAAGCCTTTGAAAATATCATAACAGAATTAGCCCCCGGAGTTAGAAGCTCTCAGTGGTTAACTGACTATACGAGCTGCCAGAAAATAGCCTCAGTGTTTTCAAAACAACCGCTGAATATTGTGAATATATTTATGAGCAATAGCTTTTGTTTCCCATAGAATGTCCTGCTAGGCGCGTCTGTGTTTCTCATGTATCTAAATGTGGAATATGGGAGTCCATCTACATCACTGTGCAGTCTCCAGACTTGAGCGCCTCGGGCTTTACCGCTCAGGGATTACCTGATCCTCGCTGAAAATCCTGTTCACACCTGAAATGTGATTTGCGTCTCACCTGGCCGCATAGCAGACAGGTCTCCATGGGAAACCGTGTTAAAATCCTCGCGTCCCATCAGATCTCCCAGGACTGCTGAAGGGTGACAGAGTTAATGATTCGGTGTTTCCAAACCTACACTAAGTAGGTAATGAGAGAAGGCAACACCAGGCTTTTACCAGACAGCCTTGGCTCGTGGGGTCGGACAGCTTGAAGTAGAGGAGTCAACTCGTTGTTTTGATGTTCTTTCTACTGAAAATGAATTGGTAGATTGATGAAAAATAAGATTCAATCTGGCAGTGGATCCAGTGCATGATACAGTAACAATAATCTTAAGTGTTGCATCTGGCTTTTGAAGGGTTTTGTTTCTAGTGGAGCTGTCCTAGTGCCAGAGAGACCACCCACCGCCATGTAGTCCATACGATATCTGACCGTCCTTGCACAATCGGACTGTGTCTTGTCCATGAGCTATTCTCTGAGCCAGAGCTGTGTTGTTTTAGTTATATGCATATTTTAGATTATTCCAGTCGTGTATGACTAAAGCTGGCTATGGGAGGATGCTGGGGTAATCACTGTAAGAGGTGAACCAGGGAGAGAGAAACAGGCAGCTCTGCTGTGCAAAAAAGAAAGTAGCGAGGCCGTTTTTTAAATGTGCATTTCTGTCTTCACAGCTAAATCTGGAGACAATTTATCATCCGGTCCTTGTTTTGGAATACAGAGGGATGCTATTATTTTAATCTGAAATAGAAATCACATGCCCGGAACGTCGCGTCACGTCGCGATTGAGAGAAGAAAAAGGCAAAAAAGAAATAAATAGCAGTGTTGGCCTCCAGCGACTGTGCCTGTTGAATTAGCCGTGGAACACTTACGCCGTCGTCTGTAATCACACACAGCGAGGCCCATTTGGAACTGATGCTGGTTGCCAACAGCAGTTAAGGAGAAATGCCCCCGTAGCGCTGAGGCTTTATCAAGTCTCCTCAAGGTTAATGCACTTCAAACACCCACGGTCAGATTACAGGCCACTTCTGTCCTCGCTTAGAGCACAGACACGTACGAGCGGTAAACAAAACAAATGTCTGTCGCTTACCGCTGGCTTTGTTTGTTTGTGTGTGTGTGTGTGTGTGTGTGTGTGTGTGTGTGTGTGTGTGTGTTTGGCAGAAGTCAGGAGCAACGATGATAGCGACCGGGGGCGTGATCACGGGCCTGGCGGCGCTGAAGCGGCAGGACTCGGCGCGCTCGCAGCACCACGCGTCCTCCCAGACGCAGCCGTCGGACGGCGAGAGGAAGAAGGCCAAGCGCAAGCCGCGCTCGGACGTGGTGGTGGTGCGCGGCAAGCTCCGCCTCTACTCGGCGTCGGGCTTCTTCCTGGCGCTCGGCGTGCTGGTGCTGATGGCCGGCATCGCCATGGCGGTGCTGGGCTACTGGCCGCGCAAGGAGCCTCACCGGCACCCGCGGCCGCCCGGCGGCAGGTTGCCCACCACCAGCGACGGCATCGCCGGCGGCGGCAACGTGTCGCGGGTGAGGCCCGAGCCGGGCGGCCTGGTGGCGCGGTTCTTCGAGCGGCACCTGCACTCGGAGAGGATGAAGATGCTGGGCCCGTTCACCATGGGCATCGGCATCTTCATCTTCATCTGCGCCAACGCCATCCTGCACGAGAACCGCGACCGCGAGACCAAGATCATCCACATGCGCGACATGTACTCCACCGTCATCGACATCCACAGCCTGCGCGTCAAGGAGCACAAGTGCATGAACGGTGGCGGCGCGGTGTACGCCGGACCTTACGGCGAGCACGAGGCGTCCAGGACTTACCACCACCAGCAGCACCTCCACGAGAACCAGTGTGCCTCGCGGCTAGCGGCCAACACGCTGCTGTCCTTCTCCGGCGTCGGGAACGACGTCCGGCTCTCGCGGCGCGCCAGCTCGGCCGAGGAAGAGGAGGGTCTGCTGGGCGAGGCCAAGGGCGGCCTGGGTCACCTCGGGAACTACCGGGAACGCTCCGGGTCCATCTTCGGCCTGCAGCCGGAGGGGGGCGGCCGGCCGTGGGACGAGCGCTCCAAGAAGTGCCGGACGGGCTCCATCGTCTCGTCGTCCATCAGCGCCTTCACCCTGCCGGTCATCAAGCTCAACAACTGCGTGATCGACGAGCCGGACATCGACAGCATCACCGAGGACTCGGAGGGCCAGGCGCGCGCCCGCTCCCGGCCGCCCTCCACGGAGTCCCTCACCGTGCCTATGCCAGACCTCGCCAAAGCCTACAAGCCTCCGACGGTGACCCTCCTCCGGAGCAACTCGGCCACCGACTCCTCCCTCTCCTCCGGCTTCTCCCTGCAGGCCTCCTCGCTCTCGCCCATGTCGGCCAGCAGCTGCTTCCTGTCGCCGGGCGCCGCCGCCCGCAAGGACTTTGGCTCCAACAGCTCCATGCACATGCTCTCGGCCCACTCCAAGTCGCTGGACCTGGAGCGCGGTCACGCCCTCACCCTCACCGTCCAGACCGAGCAGCGCAAGCACCCCAGCTGGCCCCGACTGGACCGTAGCAACAGCAAGGGCGGCTACACGAAGCTGGAGAACAAGGAGGACCCGATGGACCGGCTCCTGGTGCCGCCGATGGCCATCAAGCGGGACTACACCAAGAAGGAGAAGCTCCTGATGATCTCCAGGTCCCACAACAACCTCAGCTTCGAGCACGACGAGTTCATGAGCAGCTCGCTGAAGAGAGGGACCTCAGAGACCAGGTTTTAGAATGGACATGCTTTCACAGGTGCCATAACACACACACACACACACACACACACACACACACACACACACACACACACACACACACAAACACACACACACACACAATCTGTCCATGTTATTTGTGATAGGAAGATTCTACCGCAATACAAAGTGATTGTTTTTGGGGTTTTTATGTTTGTGTTATCTTGCAGTGCACCGTAGCATCGTGGCATTGGTGTAATATGTAGGTACTTTCACTGAACTGCTCAGGTAGCCATTAATGAGTGAAACGTCTAAACAATGTTGAAATGACATGCCCACTGTTGGGAGGACCTCTGGCAATTCATGTAGAAATGTGAATTAAAACCTTATTAAGGGGACAAAACAGGACTCAAACGAGAAACAGTGTTATAACTGGTGTGTTGTAATGTACAATGTTTTTATTGTCTTTGCTTTAAATGAGAGGGGAGATATTGTTTGTTTTTAAACACTATCTGTGTGCTGTATCAGAGCTAGCAAGGTATTTTGCTAAGAGGCTGTATATAATTAATTGTTCAAACACACTGCTATTTTTGAAGCGTCATCAATGTATAATTTATCTGTTTCTCAAAATAAAGATGAAAAGTTTTCTCATCTTCCTTGTTCCTAATTATGCCTTTTTGTTTATGCAATCAGACAGCCCAAGTTTGCTTTGTTTCGGCTCTTTCATAACAGACAAATATCCCACCTGCATGAACAATGAGGACTAAACATTATTGGTTTTCTGCTCTGTGTGAGGCCGTAGCTTTGTTTAGCTTAGCAGGATGCTCTTTTAATCCCTCTTCTCACGCTATTCCCTCTTTCTCTACTGAATTTGTGAGAAGGTAGTGGAAAGATTGCTCTTGGCAAAGGAAGTGATCTCTTTCCCCACATTCAGCAATGGCTGCTTGGGGACTATCAAGTGAAGTGCTTCCAGATAGTGATTGATCTATCTGCTCCGATGAGACAGAGGAGGCTGTGACCCAAGCCAATTTGTTTCCACTGAAGTATCCAATCATGTTCATAAGGGGAAAAAAACAAATATTGCAGGACAGTTCTGTAATGGAAGTGCTCAAGTGGAGGACTTTTTCTTGATAGGCCCTTAGAAGGCTTGACAGCTTCAATACACTTTTGGAATGGACATCTTTTAAGGTGGGTTATGGGTTCTGTCCATCTTAATAATCTCCATCCAAAGTATTTCAGACTCGCTGGAGGATCCACATTTGGTCCACAGTACTGTCAAATGTGTGTGTGCTCCATCAACATTTACCAAAAGACCGGAATGGGATGGATAATCAAGCTTGAAGTATAACCTTAAACAAGGGGCAACCAATCCTCTTGTATTGGAGACTGACCCCTGCTGCAGCTTTGCACTGCCCTGATTACAATTCACTCGAGTCAGCTAATTGAGCCTGTTAAGCACGTGTACTCATTGAGCCGAGGTGTTTGAGACCAGCGTTCCGACTAAATGCCTCGGCTCGACCGATCTCCAAGCGGAGGATTAAGCGGCCACTTTAGCCCCTGTGCCTTTTCTCTCCCCCTTATCGGATTGACGGGGGCAGACCTGAATGCAAAGTCAGCTCTCAGAGCCTGATGACTCACCCCTGTGTACAGATAACTCGCCCCGTGAATCTCTCTCTCATTCCGACTGATCCCACTTTCGCTCCCCCCCCCCCCTCCTCACGGTGGGGGGCTGTGATGATGTGCAGCCATGCGCAGCCAAGCGGAACCGTGATGGAGCTTCTGCTACAATACAGCAGGAGGCGAGGACATAAGAGAATGCCGGTGCCGTGATGGGGTGGGCTACATTTAGCTCACAGATGATAGGGGGAAGAAGAGTAGGCAAGGTCTGGGACTGTCTCAGCGCTCATGAAAGACTCATGAACTCAGTGGAACTATTGTACAGAATCTAGGAAGAACCCCTGGATGAAGAACAGGCTTTAGAATGCTTCTGAAGGTTCTAAAGTTCCTTTAGCTCTGCTTTCAAACCTGAGGCCTAGCCTAGAATGTTTGATGGAATCCGTTGCTGGTTGTATTTATTTGGCCCCTTCAGACCTTTCCATCCACTACTCTACTCTATCCAATTCACTTGAGATCATCACACCATCTTCACTAGGTATTTGGTTTATTGGACACTGAACCATCAAATGAACAAAGCAGACATCCAACGTCTGACGTGGACATGCCTACAGTGACCTCTCCATTTCCACTGACCCCCCCTCACCCCCAGCGAGAGACGGCAACATTGCCATGCTTGTCACTCTTGCTTCCACTTTACAGCGCACCAGGCCACCTTCATCCTCCTCTCCCCAGCTGATGTCATGGTTTCTATGCCCACCGCCGCTCAGCATCCATGATGCATGATCCTCCTCCGAGCCTCTTATAAAATAATAAGGTGAGACAGAAGCACTTCAGACTCTTCTTCCTCTGATGTGCTGGAGTGGGACACATTTACTGTTCTTTTTTATTTTTTAATTTTCTTTTTTTTGTCTTTGCATGCATCCGCCGCTAATGCGGTTACGGTGATTTGCACGTTTCCTTTGATGCCCTGCCAATGCCACACGCTGTTTATCATACTGCGCCGTTTTTGGTACAAGCCGGCTGCAAACCCAGACAGGCGAAGGCTGAGTGTTCAAGCCTATCACTCATCTTTGGCAATTACGCAATCCACTTATTCGTCTGGAGAGACTGAACAGGGGGAATATACTGAGAGTGCTGATCAAGGGGAAAGAGACTGCTGTCAGAGGGCTGTCATCAATGCTGAACAGTCTTTTAGTCTAATAAGTCTAATAAATACTATATATATATCACATAATACTACAGTATAAATAGTATATGTAATCTCCCTTCACAAAAGCATATACCATGTACTGTATCCATGTTTTAAACACATATTCAAATAGAATATATCAATTTTCGGAGCAGAATTTGTCACACTACTGTATTAGAGTATATACTGTATACAGTGTAGAGATACTTCCCTGATGGGCCATCACTTATGATCAATTCACATTTGCTTTGAGAGAAATACAACAGAGCGTTAATAGAAAGCTAGGTCTTGTGTCCTCCTGGACCTAGAGAATCACTGCAGTGACATCTCTCTCCTGGTGAGCACATCCCTCGGCCTGCGCCAGGCTCTGGTCTGGCCTGGCCCTCCTCCGGTCGGAGATACTGTATGTCTGTTGTGCTTGCTGGGGGTTACCAGAGAGAGCCAGACGCCCTGCACCTCCGGAGGCTCATTAGGAGCATCAGCGCTCCCACCCATACTCAGGTGAGGGAGGAGGAAGACGAGCGGAGGGCTGTGGGGGTGGTGATGGTGGTGATGGGGACCCAGAGCACACTCAAGTGAGGGAGGAGGAAGACGAGCGGAGGGTTGTGGGGGTGGTGATGGTGGTGATGGGGACCCAGAGCACACTCAGGTGAGGGAGGAGGAAGACGAGCGGAGGGCTGTGGGGGTGGTGATGGTGGTGATGGGGACCCAGAGCACACTCAGGTGAGGGAGGAGGAAGACGAGCGGAGGGCTGTGGGGGTGGTGATGGTGGTGATGGGGACCCAGAGCACACTCAGGTGAGGGAGGAGGAAGACGAGCGGAGGGCTGTGGGGGTGGTGCTGATGGTGATGGGGACCCAGAGCACACTCAGGTGAGGGAGGAGGAAGACGAGCGGAGGGCTGTGGGGGTGGTGATGGTGGTGATGGGGACCCAGAGCACACTCAGGTGAGGGAGGAGGAAGACGAGCGGAGGGCTGTGGGGGTGGTGCTGATGGTGATGGGGACCCAGAGCACACTCAGGTGAGGGAGGAGGAAGACGAGCGGAGGGCTGTGGGGGTGGTGATGGTGGTGATGGGGACCCAGAGCACACTCAGGTGAGGGAGGAGGAAGAGGAGCGGAGGGTGGTGGTGGTGGTGGTGATGGGGACCCAGAGCACACTCAGGTGAGGGAGGAGGAAGAGGAGCGGAGGGTGGTGGTGGTGGTGGTGATGGGGACCCAGAGCACACTCAGGTGAGGGAGGAGGAAGACGAGCGGAGGGCTGTGGGGGTGGTGCTGATGGTGATGGGGACCCTTTCTCAGTGCCATGGTGACAATGGTACAGAGACCCCTTCAACCAATGATGCTCTTTCTTTCTCTTTGTCCTTCCCAACCCCCCCTCCACACACACACACACACACACACACACACACACACACACACACACACACACACACACACACACACACACACACACACACACACACACACACACACACACACACACACACACACACACACACACGCCACCATGATGAGAGAGAGACAGCACAACAGGGAAGCAGCCTGGAGGCTACGGAGGGAGAAAAACAAACCACTAATACAGACACATTCAAGGTTGTCACTGGTTTCTACCCAAGCATATCCTTGTATAAGCTACGTGGAAAAAAAAAGACTGATTCAAATATTGTCACTTGTTCATGACAGACCCAGAATATTAAAGCTGTTGTATATGGAGGAGGTATACAGGGGGAAAACCTCCTTCCATTAATAACTGTCACCGGAGGAACACCAGCTACCATGATAGAAAACGTTTCTGATTGCCAATTTCTGGAGCTGTTTAACATGATTCCCATCTCAGCTCCAGGAGTGCTGGGACCTAATAATGTCAGCATGTGAGTAATGGGATACAAGCCAGACAGGACCTAGGCTCTGTTTTACATAAAACAAATATCCCTTGTAACAATGTTCTTAATGTTATTGTTTTTCAACTGAAAAAGCAGTCTGTCTATCTGATATACAATATCATGCTCTGAGCAAGGTTCTTAGATAAACAAATGTTGTATTTGCTATTAAATAAGAGGTTCCTATTTGTGTTAATTACTCGGGCACAATGTAATGTACTCTCGGGCAGAAGTAATAGACACTGGGCCCAAGAAATTGTTTTTTAAAACAGACATTCAGATTATTTTTGCTTCATCCAACAGGTGTCATCAGCTCAGTGCACACATGGCCAAATAACACAGTGTTCCTGGTTCTGTGAATCTGACCTTTCCTATTCCTGCCTGCTAATCGGCCGCCCACGCTGCGGAACTCACACCCACGTGTTGACCTCTGACCTATTCCTGCCTACACTCTGACCGTCAAAAAAACCCCCCCAAAAAAACAGGCAATGTCAGGTCACATCCCGAACCGGCCGAGGCCGAGGTTGAGCCCCCACAAACAGCACAAATTGAGGCACACGTATTAATCCTCATCATGCTCGGAGTAAATATTTCATTGTGCTTCTGAATATTTCATAAGTAGTGAGTTCATTTGATCGGCCAGCTTTCAGAGTGTCTGCATAGCCCATTATTCTCCTATAGTCATGGGTACAGTAGATTATTGTGAAGTGATGCCATGCATTAAATAAACCATGCTGCAGTATGGCTGTGTTTATTGAGCAAGCTTCTTTCCATTATCGTTCAAAGCTCCAAAAGACTACATGACAATTGGACCATTCCCGTTCAGCAACCAACCTGCTAACATCTCAAAAAGAACAGCAGTAAACTAGAAAAGCACTCCGAGAGCGCAGACCTCCACCAAGAGACAAGATAACGGCCTCCTGGATTAAGATGGTGATACGGATCACTCCTAGGTGGGTGAACCCTGCCTGAACTAGTATGGTGAAAACCAGGCTAGATCACTCCCAAAATGTAATTGTTTCTTCCTTGGGTCATTTCAGACCTTCCCTGAAAATATATTTTGAGTTATCTTGCAAACAAACAAACAAACAAACAGACAGACAGACAAACAAACCCCGATGAAAACATAACCTCCTTGGCGGAGGTAATAAAATATGTTCAGGGGGTGCCCAGAGGAAAAAACAATCCACTGTGCTAATCATTCCATTAAGTGTATAAATTTGAGGGTTGCAGTCATGGAGGTATTATATATAACTGGAGAGCGTGACTAAGTCCCGCCCTCCATACAAATGAATGGCCGATGCTAGGCTAGTAAATCCGGCCAATTTTCGTCAACGCCATATTGAACACTGGAGCTCCGATCCAGCGCCAGTCGGCTCTGACCATGCGCAAAGATCCAGAGCTGGAAATGACGCATGGACCTACATTGATCTTTATTGGACATTCTGTAAAAAGAGAGTCATCCTCCAATTCAGAGGGTGGCGATAATGCACACACCTTGCTTGCAGCGTAACAACAAGCAGAAAAATTTGCTCGGGAACGCACACCTGAGTCCAGTGGAGTGTCGCACGGAGTAATGATTGGCTGTAGGTACCCGTTCACCAACATGTACGCGCATGAGAGCTCGTGCCCAACACGGATTTTCGTGCACGGAGCTGGTTCTAAATGCTCCATGAGGCGCCATAATTGAAAATGGCGCTTGCTAACTTGCCGAAGCTAATCAACACAGCCTTGACCCCCTGGTTGCAGTTTTGCAAGTTTGACCAGTGTAGACATCATCCAATAATTTCTGGTAGGCTACATTATTAAAGGAAACTGGCAATGCCATCTAGCTGAAGCTAGAACAGCTTGCTCAGATATTTAATCAAATACTTGGACAGTAACTTCACTTAGTTTTGTATGTATGTATAGGCTATGTGCAACACACAGAGCCAATGCCCTGTGCAGAATTACTTTGTGGTTAAAGAAGATGAATGAGACTAAAATTTCGTTAAGATATTATGTTGCATCTTTATCCAGTATATAGGCATATTTCAAACTTCAACACAACGGCGAGTTCTGCCAATGAAAAGGGCATAGGCCTAATGCTATTCCAGATACCTGAGCCTCTGGTGGGGAAAAAAGTGTAGGCCCTTATTAGACAATCTCTGGTGTAGGCTAGTGTAGGCTAGACATTTACAAAAAAAAAAGAAAAAGATATGTCTGCCAAATACAGTAGGTTAGGCTATATCCCTTCAGCTGCTAATGTCAAGTGTGGAACTCCACGGGGTGTTTGTTTGTACCATGTTGTATTTTTACTCTTTGCAAAGCTGTATTTTGTGTATTGCTTGTTGTGGAACTCTTGTTAAATAACTCTATAGAGATTGGCTGTAAGACTAAAGCCTAGAGCCAATAAGGGACCTTTGCTGCTGCAACCAGTGACAGAATGGGGGTGCTCGGGTGATTGGCTCTCGTTACTGTTGCTGTAGCCAATGATGAGCGGCCTCACCTGTCTAGCTGGGTGCGGGTTCACCTGCCTGGCTCTGGAACTTGATTGGTTCTGGATTGTCTGGCTGGAGCCAATCTGAGGAGGGGACCACCTATATAGCTGTTCTTCCAAACAGTATGGAGGAGACACAGATGTGGCACTGACGAGGAGAGGGGCACGGCGACCGGCTCCTGACTGCAGCAGATGGCCTGGTGGAATATCGCCCATGGATGCCCTATACATCGCTCTCGAAACTCCTACTAAAGGGAAGTGCTCCATTCATTGTGTGTGTGTTTTCATTTTATGTTGTGCAGCTTGCTGTCCCTAAGGACCGGTCTCCTTTGATTACAGAGCCAGACGAGGCCACCAAGGGGCTTGTACGTATATCTCCAGACGGCTGACTACTGAGCGTGGACTTGGACTGTTTCGATTGCGTTTCTTTTCCTGGCCGGCAGGAGGGAGCCGACCAGGACGAACTCTTTTTACATCATCTTGGATCTTGGACTGGGACGGGTGGCACTGGCCGTGCTGCCTTTGGCTTGGACTGGGGACTTGTGGGGGGAATGCCTTCTGTGGGAACTTGACTTGCTGTGTTGTGCTGTGCCTGACTAAGGTTGATGTGTTTTTGCCTGATCTAAGTTAATCCTACTGGTTTGAATTGTGTGTCACTGGGTTGTATAGCATTCTCACCACTAGAGCCCATAAGAGTCATCAGTAGAGGGCTGTGCTGCCTTGCCATTTCCTTGGCCAAGAACCTGTTCTAATAAACTGTTTTTACCATCAGTTCTGTCTGTTGTGTTGCATTGTGGGAGGACTAACTAGTGCGGGTGTTATAGGCCCCACGACACTTAACACATCCTAGAAATAGTTCACGCTTTTCAATAGCCTCGCACTGTCGTGTGCTAATCATAGACTGTAAAAAATAGGTGCTAATAAGCTAAATCCACCCCAATTGGTTGGATTTAATGTTGATGTATGCCTACATGTTTATAAGAATGCGTAAATGGGATCCATTGGGATATTTTTGCCTGGCCTTGCCTGGATCACTTGACTTGACCACTGTTTCAAGTTGAGTTCTAGAATGCTCTCGGGCATCATCATGTGGAATCTTCTGAACATATTCTAGAACATATTAAGTTGAGTTCTAGAATGTTCCATCATTAGAATGTTGGTTAAAGTAGAATCCTGAGGTAAAACCCTGAATCAGTTGGACCTAGTATAACCAAGTAGGTTTCTATCTTCTACTGTAGCTATCATTTTCAAAAAGTTGTAGAATATCATCGAACTGCGATCTACATGGAGAACATTGACGCCAATATTGTCAACTGTGGACCAATCACTGGGAATTTTGGGTAGGCCTACCTAGCAGCCACCATGATTCCTCAGCAAATGTGTTATCCTAGTATAATCATATTTATTGTAAATCTGTCAATTATGCATTAACACTATCATGATTATTTCCTTACAGGGACTCACTTATTGTGCCTTTAAAGATGCAGGTTGAGACTGGTCAGTCTCCATTCTCCATTCACAGTGGTTTCATGGAAATCAGTCATTACACCCCTCAGGTACGCTAACCTAACAGCATTACCGAGTCAACATCCTGACAAATTGTAGCTGTTATACTTAGAGAAAGACAACCTTGACAGTAGGCCTATCAATTTAAAAAAAAAATGGACATATTTGGAATGGAGTGCAATTTGATCTAATGCCAGATTAGACACGGTGTAGCCTACTGTACTGTATGTGTGGTGAGCCTTTCAGCTTTGTCAATATGTCATATTCATATTTTCATTGTATCTTTTACAACAGACTGGATCTGAGGTGTATTTGATTTCTCCACTTATGGACAAAGCCAGTCGTCAGTCCTATGGTGAATCAGGTAATTGCAATGACATTCAACAACTATAGGAATTTCCAAATGTAGAGGACAAGATATCACGGAACATTACTCTAGCCTAGGCCTATGTGGACTGGATAGCATAGTGTAAATTATCTATATCAGTTTGATCGCCCTAATAATGATCACAATTTAGCACTCTTCAGGGATGGTGACTTGTGTAACTGTTGTTAACTCTTATGTAAATTCCATATCTCAATATTGTTCCCTTAGGCACAAACATGGCAGAATTCATCCAGGATCAGTCCAGAAGGGATCAGTTCATCCAGGGAACTGACGTGTCGCCCAGGCATCATCCTTATGGAGCATCGAAAGCAAGCGCAAAAACAACTCGACACACTAGGCGACAGCGCAGAATGACCAGACGGAACGCCAATTCTCAAGGGACCATTTCTGATCTGGAGGCCATGATCAAGCAGATTAGAAAAGAAACAGACCAGAAACGGCATCGTGATGTGTACACTGTTGTCCCGCGATCCACTGGATTCAGTGCAGTTATAGATGTCGAACAATGTATGAGATTACTTGGCCAAATAGCTTTGGATGACAGAAATGAATGCTTGCTGATAAAGAATGTGAGAGATGGATGGCTGTAATGATTAAATGAATGTAACATGAGGTTAGGGAATATATATGCAATAAACTATAGAATGAATGTGATGTCTGAAGATGTTATGTTATAGGAAACTGTTGACTAATTAAAAAGGGCATTATGTGTGAACAAACCCCAATGAAAACATAACCTCCTTGGCGGAGGTAATTAGGCTACACGCAAATAGGTATCAAGCTTCAGTTCCTACAAACGCTACAATACTGAAAAGATACTGAAAAGACACCAAAATATATAAAGTTGAAAATAGCCCCTTGGTGAAATGGATACAGCTTCTATTTGAGTGTCAGACATTATTCTTCAAACAGCAATTGTAAATGTCGAGCGATTAGAGTAATGGACTGCGAAATTTCCCCGTTTTAGTGTGAGGAACACAATTATGCGGTTACCTAAATCAGGACTGTGATGCCTTCCTCATACACCATTTATCAGCTACAATCAACCCAGAGGAAGGCAACAGAAATAGACACCCTATCGAGCTGTAACAATCAACAAAACAAAATAACTTTCTCTGTACCCACCCCCCCTCCCCCAACACACGCACACACACACACACACACACTCCCCATTCACAGACAATCAGACAAACACGCAGTCAGTAAGCAACTCTGATGTTGATGTTTCACTGCGTTAACTTTCCCAATGAGCCCTCCACAGCCCTTTACCAAAGCCACATGGGAAATTAAAGAGCTTAAATTGGAGGATGACGAGGGAGCTCCAAGGGCGCTGATGAAGGCCAATCAGACATTCGCCTTTACCAGCACGATACCCCCCCACACCCCCCCTTCGCCCCCTCATCAAGATCGGCTTACGCAAGTTGCTGAGGTGACGCACGGCAGCCATGGACACAAGTCTGACGTCCGTTTTGTTTCTGAGTTATCATTCTCCTCATTTGACTGAGTTCCAAGAAGTTGAGGCAACATGAGGTACCCTCGATTCACTCTTCTTCTTTTTTTTTTTCAAAAGTCACTTGATGGATTATCATTTTTTCGCTGCTCATCCAGCACCATGATTAAGCAAGGCCCCACATTTGACTGTGCTGGCTGGTGAAGGCTTCACACCTGTGATAATGAAATTAAATCAGTGGAGAGTCGAGAGAAGGAAAAAAAGACAAACATTCTCTTAGAGGCTGATATGGTTCAATTAGACCAAAGTCAAACAAGTCTATCAGGGAAATGCTGTGCTCGGCCAGACATCAGATGAATCACACACGTGGAACGGAGCCAAATGTTATCTTAGAGGACTGGAATGGGTTTCTGTGAGAGCTCAGGGTGGGGAGAAAGAGTGCAACTACTCCCAGAGCTCCATGGGTATAGCTCTGCTAGCACTCTTTGACTGAAGCCAAAAAAGCATGAACAGCGCGTGTGTGTGTGTGTGTGTGTGTGTGTGAGAGAGAGAGTGTGTGTGTGAGTGTGTGTGTCTCAATGTTGCTAGGAAGCCAAGTATGAATGTCATTATTTCAAGGGGCAGTTTGTCATTGGCCTTCACTACCCACACTTCAGGTATTTATAAATGATGAATAGGCTGGCCAGCCAGAGCATATATGAGCCTGAGGATGGATAGCAGGACTAATAAGATTTGTGTGTGTGTGTGTGTGTCTGTCTGTCTGTGTGTGTGCATGTGTGTCTCCTCCAGCATGTTATTGTTTACCTTGATAAAGTTGTTTCAGGAGAAGATGCATGGCTGGGATTATATTATGTTTGGAACATAATGGTGTGGTGGAGAGCTACCAGCAACTATGCATGAAAGCATGAAATCGTTATTGCTGAAGATTAATCTTGTTTCATTGTTGTGCGTTTGTACATAGCCCTATGTGAATCAGTATGTACAGTATGTATGTCTACACCAATGTCCATTTCTTAGCATTACGTTAGGGTAATAACACTTGATAACATGATTCCGTTGGGATCCCTGAGAGAAAGGGTGACTTGCTAGTATCAGACGTTCTATTGATTATCACTTATGTTGAACCGCACAATAAACAACTTTTACAGGGACATCATGGTCATTCTTTGATGAATTTGCCCATTACCTCTAACATCACTGTAGGGGTTCCATGATCATTCCGAAAGCATTTGGATACTGAAAGACGACAGGGCCCAACAGCCCATTAACTTCAGATAACTATGCCCACTGAGGCCTTTCCCAGTGAAAACGGGGGACCTCGCAGTCCAGAGAATATAAAGACTAGAAAGACAAGAGCCTTCCGCCTCACTTGGCGTCTGCTGTATGTCTCCAGCTCACTCCCACTCACACACACCCAGCGAGCGTCTCGGTGCTGTAGCCTGGCACAGACTGCCGCTAATAACCCAATTAAAGCACGGAAACAGGCGGGGGGGAGGGCAGCCTGACCGGGAGAATCAAGCGCTCCATTATCCGGCTCCTCCTCTCCCTCATCATTGCCCAACTATCCCTCCTGTGCCACCACCTGCAGGCCCCCTCACCAGACACACACACACACACACACACACACACACACACACACACACACACACACACACACACACACACACACACAGGGCTACTGTAGGTGTAAAAAGAACACTGTCTGAGTCTGACAGTCCCAGCAGCAGATATGTGTCTGTCTCACCGGTAGGATTTCTCTGTGAGTTTAATTAATGAAGAGGTCTGATGACACCTTATGAAGCTGTCAAACGGGGAAGAGGAAGTTGTCAAAGCAGATCATGTTGAGATTTTAAACCCAATCTCAAGAAGAGGACTATTTCACTCAATAGAAGACCATGAGAAATGGCATAAAGTAGGAATTTTTAACTTACAGTATTTTACACTGTTTCTCAAGGAGAGATCCTTCAAGATTGCTTTTTGAAGGATCTTACGTCATCGAGTCCCGCCGAAGTACTGTTCCTATGTCAAGCATCCATCAAATTCCACCAAGGACAAAATCCTTCGTTTTATCGAATTTTCGAGGATGTGTGCACCCTCAGTCTGCTTGGAAAACCTACAATGTACACACATTTATGGAGGATTTAAAAACGGTACTGAACATATTTTACATGAGACTGTTCTCAAAACGTATCCTTCAGCATGTGGAATTAAACCCTGACTGAACATTTCTTTAAACTTAATGTTTCTTTTACTTTATAGAGTCATTTTCATAGAGCGGGTAAGCAGTGTGGAGGTAAAACACTAGCAAGAAACCCAAAGCAATCAGCAACGCACACAAGGTCGGTGGGTCACAGCTCACAGGAGAATCTTCAACATCCTTGTATGGTTGGTGGGGGATGGAGGGAGATGCAGGGAGATTTCCGGATCCATCCGTGGAACCATCTGAACCAATACCAAAACTGACATTGCTTCCATCTGTTCTTCTCTCTTCTCATTCTGTCTGTTTTCTCTCTTCTGTTTGACATTTCCACCTCTGACGGCACCAACACCTCGGCGTGAGGACTGATCATTTCTGTTGCCATATCAGAATTTCTCCATGTCCACATGACCATCATCATCTTGGAGTGGACTCATGATTTCGATGACTGTTAAAACAATACTTCAGTGAAAGGACCAACTATGCAAGAACTATAAATTACATTAAATAACAACTGAGCAAAGTCACCTGCCATACTGAATAACATGTTCCATCACAACATCACAAAGGATTACATTCACATGATACACATAGGCCTACACACTTATAATTATGATCAGTAAGGGCCTCAAAATGGAAATATGCCAGAACCCTCTCCTTGTTTGGGAAAGACACCCTCTCTGTTGACTCAGCTGTTTCTACCACTCCACAGCAGTATGTGTCTAGACAAATGGGGAGAAATGGGTGTGATCCAATGTGAGTGTGACCTTTACAGTAATAGCGAAGAGTATTTTGCACGATATGTGAATTGAGTGTGTAGGCTCATTACCTCTAATGCATTCAGACATGGTTGGGGTGGGGGTGGGGCTGGCGTGGGGCTGGCGTGGTTGGGGTGGGGCTGGCGCGGGCCCCGTTCTCTCTGCTCGCGGATGGTGGTGGGGGGTGTCTGCGGATGGGTGGCGCCGCCTGTGGGCGGACTCTGGCTGGCCATGCTCGGCCATGCTGCTCCGACGCGCGGTTCAGAGGTGGTGTGTGGGTTCGCCTGGGGGGGGGGCATTGGGGGGGGCATTGTGGGTGGGTGGATGTTGCGTGCGTGGTGGGTGGGTGGATGTTTGCATGCGTGGTGGACGATGTGCGGGATGCCTCTTCGGGTTTAACTGGGTAACCTATTCCTACGCACCTGTCCCCACAAAAGAGGTGTGTAAAAGCGTTTTGTAAACCCTCTATAGTATAACCATTTATATCACCATTGATATACTTATTAATACTTAATATGACTTACAGTAATACTAACACACACTATTTCTCTTCCCTTTCCCCTATACCTCACCTGTGAGGTAAACCATTACCAGCCATCAACCATCTCTGTGCCTGTCCCTCATCACACCTGAAGTCACATCCCTCTGACTGCCCTACCATCGCCATTGCCTTCGCCATCCCTATGACTGCCCTAACATCGCCTGCTGTGGTTCCCTGCCCGAATCTTTGGCCCTCGGATCCCAGCGACCCATCACCTTCCGAAATAACTAATGGATTACTAATGGACAATTTATTCCCTACACTGGACTATTTGAACTTTCATTGTCATTGTAACTTTCAAACTACAAATGACTGTACTGTAACTGACCCAAGGCAGATGGGTTGGGCCCTTGAGTCGTGGGTCTGTCTGAGGTTTCTTCCTATATGTATCTCCAATTCTAGGGAGTTTTTCCTTGCCCCTGTTACTCATGGGCTCTCTTTGAATGTCTAACACTCTGTAAAGCGCCTTGAGACATGTGTAATGTATTGGCGCTCTATAAGCGACATTAAATTGAAATTGAATTGAGACATAAGTGCAGATATATGATCATGTGGTCATTGAAGTGGTGGACTTCATCCTCCCATTCTTGATACCTGTACATCATGGTTCATTTAAGGCATGCCTTTCTCTCATGCCCTCTCCTTGTGTTGACAAACAGTTGCCTCAGTTGTCTCTACCACTCAGTGAGGGGTTAGGTGCCTTGCGCAAGGGCACTTCAGCCGTGGACTGGTCGAAGATCAAACCGGCAACCCTCTGGCAGAGAATGTCTAATAAGGGGAGAAGGACCACTAGCGAAATACTTCCGCATGGTACTGCAACTAGAGGGCGATCGCGAGCAAGTGATGAATGAATGGGTGGCAATGGAGCTGAACCCCACAATACCACATTTGTCTTTATATAATTTTTTCTCCTGAAATTGCATTAATGCATGCGATGCAGGATAACTTGACTTGACAATTAGCTGACCAATGCAATTTTCTATATGTGTTGTTATTCCTAAAAACCCTTTCAAAGTTTTCATGTCACGTGACACAAAAGCGAACCACTTTACGGCCATAAGCCGCCTTCACATTGGCACTCCGTAATTCGCAGTGCTCCCCCGTCGGACGTCGGACTTGACCGTTGGAAGTGTCGGAGGCTTTTCGAGTTTGGGAGTAAAATGTACAATAGTGCTATTTTATTTCTAAATTAATTATCTAGCTGCCCTAATAGTGTTAAGAGACCATGTAAGACAGTGACATGACAAAAAACTTTGTTTGGAAATAATTATTTATTTTACATCAACCGTTCATTTTATTTTTCACAAGATGGGCTTGTGCACCACTATGGATCATATACGTTCCTTTTCGATGACTTTTGTTTTAAACTTTATCATTTAAAAGCATGTAATATGACATTATAAAAGATAGATATTCAATTTGTTTATCAGTACCATAGCAACGCTAACTTCCTTCGGATAGGAACCGTCCGTTGCTGTCGTACGAGTTCAATTTTTTTAACGCATGCGGATGACCAACGGACCCGATTTTTTTCGCACCGCACTGTTCGGACCCATTCGCATACGGTCTGCGAATCTCCATAGGAAATGAATGACTTCCGGCCGTTTCGCAGCCGTATCTACTGTGCCAATGTGAAGGTGGCTTTAGACCTAAAAAAAGGTTCAGCTTCACGACGTCGTCGTAATCGGTCGCGATTTCTCGCTGACCAATCAGCATCCATGAGCTAAATGCTAGCATGTTACACGGAAAGCGGCCCATCCTATGAAAAGCAGAAAGGACATGAGTGACTTTTTATTTAATTTCCAGTGGAAAACCTATACTCAGGTAGCTACTACGACAATGTACATTAAGAAATGAAGTTGTCAACTGTGAAAAAAACGAGTTTTAGCCGCCTAGCTCCATAGACCACAATTCATTTATCACTTGCTCGGCAGCGCCCCTAGCGGAATTTCAACAGATTGCAGGAACAATCCGGTACAATGGAGTTAATAGGAAGTGGACCGGCTCTGCCTCTGGTTTCAAGCTCGAAGCCCTAACCAGTAGGCCAGCTGCCAAGTTGACCACATGACAGCTGAGACTTTAGCTCGTTCTTTATATTAGGCGTGTTCAAGTTCAACTCCAAATGACCTCTTGCAGCAGCGAGAGCTGCCGGTGGCAGCAGGGGAGGGGATACAAACGCTGCTATGAAGTTGTACACTCTCTACTTCCCGTAGTCTAGACTTGGCTAGACTTGACCATGTGACGAATCACGAGGCACGGACCCGCACGGACCCTTGTGGATATGAGGAGGCATCTAAACACCTGCACATATGTCAGGGATGTAAAAGCCAATTGGGGCAAAGTCCTGACGTCATGAAGGCAGGGTCTAGGCTCCGCTGCGCTCCGCAGTACCTCCAGAGCGGCTGCTACGCTGCGAAGTAGCTGCCTGGCCACGCCTTGCTCCCGCGATAAGTTGAGGCCATGTGATACCGACTGCCGAGTCGAAAACACACCCATCTAGACCATCGTGGACAGATTTTTAACCACGTGCATCTTGTGCTGCGCAGTTTTTGTGCTGCGCAGCCATCTTGAACGCGCCTATTGTCAATTAAACACACTGACACTAGAGCTTGCTGTGTGACGAGTGAAATGCACCAAAGATTCACTTAACCGTGGTCACATGGCATGGCTGTTCTGAACCACACTTTGGAGCAGTGTTTTGAAACACTTGTGCTCCGAAAAGTTCAGCTGGTAGTTTTAGTTATAAGCATCCATGCTACGGTTTTATAGCTTGGTGGATAACTTGACTCTCCTCTGTTGTATCCTCTTCTGTGGTCTTGACTTGAAAAGTTACCCGTTTTGTTTTCGAAACAGGTGCCATTTTGTTATTGCTTTGTGGATGCAAGATGGTCAGGGATTTGCTCAAGGGCAATGCCAGCTGTTCTGTTTGATGTCTTAAGTAGTCACCACTCTTCCGAGCCTACTATAATTACACACTTTCGGATGGTAGACAGATATGCACATTTTGAAAGACACACTGCACCCTCTGCCTCATGTCATTTTAAACGGGCCTTTTGGTCCTCACCAAACCATTTGTTCTCAACGGTGGTCACCAAGGCCCTCTCTGTTAAGGTAGCTATTGTCTTGATGGCATGTGGACTGTAAAGATCGCATATCGTGACATTGAAATGCCCAAATTCATCCCACACCTCAATGCAGAGTGGTTGCTGAGTCTACACTGATCATCCTCACTAAGTAACCTCTGTGTGGGTCCACAAGTATAACAACGTGTAATGGTACTGCTGGACCAGAAAATGACTTCTAGACACTTCTGATGACTTGTGATGATCATAAGGTAAAGTGACCAAATGTCCGAGACCAAAACCAGGGACATAATCCCAAAAATGTGGAAAAAAACGGGGACATTTTCAGTTTGACTATCAATCTGATTGAAATACATACAAGTTTTATCTAAAAAAAATGAGGACATAGGTAATTTTTCTGTATTTTTCCAGGGACAGGCAACCAAAATGGGACTGTCCCCTCAAACCGGTCACTCTATCAATAAGGAAAGAAATGTGGTTCATCATGCAGATTTTTCACTGCATATTTGGGTTTGAATCTCCCGTGCAAAATTCATTACATTTTTAATTATTTGCAGAATCATTCATGCTCCAGCATAGAGCTATTAGCGACAACACATTTGGAAAACATTACAACAATAAAGTGGAGCGTCACATTTGACATACTGTAGATCCATACAGGATGGTCGAGTCTACTCCAACAGAGCGAGGAAGCCTCAGCAGTGAACATGATAATCAGCCACGCTCGCCAGCATCAAGGGCACACACAGAGCACTTCAATCAAGGAGGGGCTAACATTACACCTACAAACAGCAATGCTGCGCTATGAAGCCCATGATTTTCTATGACTTCTTGCACACACAAGAATTGGTCTGCCGCTGTGTCGAGCAATGCGCAGCGCAAGCGGCTATTTGCAGCTTTGCTGCTCCTGCGTATGCCTCGGTCCGTGGTGCACTGTAAATCATTTTGCACTGAGCCCTGTGGCAAGTACAACAAAACTATTTGGGACATTAGCTTCACCAAGAGCAAGTTAGCGGCGAGCGCAATGCATGCCACTTGTAATCAGTGTTGGGTAGGTTACTTTAGAAATGTAATGTGTTACAGTTACAAGTTACCCTGTCTAAATTGTAATAGTAGTGTAACTATTTGAATTACTTTGTCTGAGTAACGTAACTAATTACTTTTGATTACTTTTTGATTACTTTTCCGATTTTTTTATGATAAATATAGTCCCCAAATCCATGCGAAGATTTCGGCCTTGGTCTACAGGCTGCCGAGCAGTTCTATACAAGCGCACAAGGCAGCAAGGGCATTCAATACATGAATTAGCATCACATTTTTTGTGAGGATAATATAATGATAATCATAACACGTTTACAGGCAGGCATGTAGGCCTACGCTGATGGCGCTGTAGACGTGATAGAGCATATCAGAAGGTCCCGTATCAAACTATGGCTGTGGAGGGAAACAGTTCTTTTTACATACAATATCCTTTGCCAGGTTTAGCTGACAATATTGAGATGTAATTCAAATTGTAATTTTGAAAAATTTCAAAAGTACCTGTAATTGAATTACACATTTTTCTACAGTAACTGTAATATATTACTGTTACATTTATTTTGAAATTAAATTACGTAACTCAATTACATGTAATGCGTTACTCCCCAACACTGCTTGTAATATGAAGTTCCCTTATACTCAAATCCCCCCACTTGGTGGCCATCTTGGTAACACACTTCGGGCAGCTATTTTCTTATTCAGATGAATGGAGAAGATACATAAGGGAGGCAAACCTATGTTTAAATCTGAAATTGAACAACAGAAATACCCTCACTCCCCAAATCGATGAAATAAGGATAAAAAGGTCACAAATGCGCTAGGTTACTTACATCACACGGACGGGCAGGACATGTGTCGGCCATGTTGGCGCTACAAACTAACCCCATACACTTCTAGGGAAGATTCTTTGAGTGCTGTGTCTCCTCATTAGAAAGCCACTGGTTCAATCAAAGTTCGCCCACGTGGAGCCCAGTCCCAGCCTTGCTGTGTGGAGCATCGCTCATCGTTTGGAATGGAATGTTGCCACTTGGTTTGAGGCTGTGCAGCACAAATAACACCCACACAGACAACAATTTGACAACTTTTTTCAATTCAACTTCCCTTCTCTCCAACCAAGTCTATGGAGTGCATTGGTCCATTTACTTTTTCTGTCTATGATTCCAGTGTAATGACAGTTTACCGTGCTTCCCCTTGAATTGAAGGTAACACATTGACTAACTTACAGTAATTACCTATTCAAGGTTCAAAGGGAGAAAATCACTTTTTATCAGTTGGCCTTGCATTTCTGCATACACTGTATTGTGTATTGTGACAATAAATTATTAATTAAATAATACTCAAATTGGATGTAAAATGTGGATGTATTCACAGATATGAAATGTGTAGAATAACGCAATAATTAATGTTAATGTACATCAAGTGATGCTACAAGCTGCCACACTGTTGAGAGAATATCTGTAGTGTCAGTACAAATGGCCATTATCACAATATAGAACTGTGTTATTAGATACTCATTGGCTTGAAGGTTAGAAAAATGTTTTAGGGCAATAACATAACATAAAACCAAGGGCTTACCAAGGTTGTGTGCCTTCACAGAAAGGGGCACGCACACACAAATACTCACACTCTCAGGCACAAACATACAGGTACTCACATTCTCATGCACGCACGTGCACTTACACACACAGACACACACACACACACACTTGCACGCATGCACACACAGACACACACACACTCATTCTGAGGCAGCTGCACCCATCCTGAGGTCCCCATTTCTCTCTCTCTCTCCCTCTCCCTCTCTCTATGATCGGCGGCATTTGTGCCCTTTGAAAAGCAGGCCACTCGCCTGGCTCTGCCACGCTCCTGTGCAGATAAACACAACCACACGGCAATCAGCAGTAAGTGCTGCTCTAGCCGCCTCCCGTAGCATTATCCTAAAAACGCTCGGGCTTGAGCAAGGCCAGCCACAAAGAGCTCCTTCAGTACCCGTGAAATTGTAGCAAACGTCTCACGTCCAACGATTTCTGGCAAGGCTGGGAAAGTTTGTAACTATTTGAAAAGTAATCACGTTGCCAAGTCCCCTCTCGAGTTAAAGTGTGGCACTTAACGTGACTCATAAGGTGAGTTGTCGTCAATAAAATATTTTCTCCGAGGCAAATTATTTGTTCCGCCACTATTCTATTCCGCCTCGTTATTTAAAATTCAGCGCTGCTCACCTCAACAGGGAAAAGAAAAAAACTTTTCTCCAATGGCCTCTACCAAGGCAACAAAGTTCTTTAAATTATTCATGTATAATCGTAATGACATGACCATATTTATTCATCCAAAAAAAAAAAAAAAGACAACAGGTCACATTTTCTGCAGTGCTGTGTTAAATTATGCACACCTGCAAGAAGACATTCCAAAAAGTGCACAGTGGGCATGTTGGGGAATGGAAACCATCTTTCCCAGAATAGAAGACATTTATTCTGGAGGGTAATTTGTTAGGCTAAAGCATTACAAGATTTTCCATGTAGAACCTCGGCCTTATCCTTCAGGGTGAAATGAGCTCTTTCACTCACTCCAGGAGAGAACCGAGAGGAAGATGTCCATGTCTGGCTCTCCTATTAAGGGCCCACAAAGATGCGTGAGACTTTTAGTGCCCTTTGTGTCGGCTTCATTTTTGAGCCTAGCCGAGCAAGAAGCGAGGAAAATAAATGATTCAAACAGGGACTCTGCTCTCCTCATGCATACCACTGTGTGCTGGTGATGGTGCCTCCGCACCCTCTCCATGTCTCAACAATACAATACACGCTCTCTGACAGGGAAATTGCAGTCAGAAATGGCATTCTGTGCTGCGGCATGTTTTCACATACTGTAAACCCAGGGTCAGGGGAGGCGAATGTTACATCAGCAGACGGCACCATAATTGACAGTCATGACTAGCAATTTGTTCGGTAGTAATATGCCGCGGTAAACAAAGCCGACATGTTATATTTTGTGCTACATAAATCAACAAGCCATTGAGAGCAATTTTACATTTTGATGAAAAAAATTTACTCCAGAGAGCCAGACCCTGCTGTGCGGTTCCATGCTACTCTGCCATACCCTTGAGGCTGTGTGTGTGTGTGTGTGTGTGTGTGTGTGTGTGTGTGTGTGTGTGTATGAACTCCATAATGTGGACTTTGTCCTCTGCAACCGCCTTATGATATTATCATTTTCATCATCCAGAGTGTTCCCCTTGTCCTTAATGGCAGCAGTATGTGGTGTAAGCCAATTTACAGAGGACGTCTCCTCTCTCTCAACATCATGCCACAATCTCCTTTCTCTCTCTCTCTCTCTCTCTCTCTCACAACATTATGCCCCCCCCCTCTCTCTCTCAACATCAGGCCACCAAAGATGGCTACCCCTCCTCTTTCAACACACTCACCCCCACACAGCTGGTGGCCAACTTTCTCTCATAATTGTGATTGATGAAGCCCTGACGAAAAAGCAGACACCTATGAAAATGTCGTCAAGAACTAATAGAACTGTGCAAATATATCAAGTATATCAGTGACAGTGGCAGTGCTTCTCTCTAACTGAAAAGTAAGTCAAAAGAGACCCATTTATCCAATTACAAAGTTGTAATGTGATACTAATTCCCCCCCTCAGAAATACCACTGGGAATATTTCTAGCCATCTGTTTCTTTCTCTCTCTCTGTCTGTGTGTGTCTCTCTCTCTGTCTGTGTCTCTCTCTCTCTCTCCTTGAACACTAACCTGAAGTCTCTCCAGCCCTCTCCTGTTTTACTTAACCCATTTTATAGGTCCATTCCCTGCTCCCCATAGACACATAACCTTTGCATCAAATCCATACAGATGTGTGCTTTATTATTGAGCTTATCCTTGACCACTGTTCTCCACCAGAAAAGTGCACGGAGGCTGTAGAGGGGGAGTTTCATGCGTGGTGCTGTCTATCCACTGACGGGCAATTAACCCTCCTGCAAACATTAAGTCTAAACGATACCTCCGAGATGACATCACGAGTTAGGCCATCAGCATAATAGCCCTCCGCTGACGATAAAAAACACAAGCACATTAGGTGTAAAAAAATGTTGCCTGATCACACTGTTTCTGTCTACTACATGGGAACAGAACCTTGAGACTATCCATTTTCCATGGGCGAGAGAAGCTAGTTGAGTGGAAGGCGATTTTCACAGCTCTGAGCCAAGTAATCAGGGAGAAGAATACATAAACACGAGTTAAAAAAAAAAAAAGGCATGGCTGGTTGGTCGTCCGTCCGCTTGAGTAAGCATGATGGACTTTATTGCTGTCCTTTTCCATCCATTACTACGAGGCCTTGAGGAGGAACGCCTCGCTGTGCTCGACAACCAAACACGATCCTTTTTAGGCCACGTCTCACTCGTTCTCCCACACGTACTCCCGCACTCCCGCTGCTCGCCTCAGACCCACAGGCTCCAGATGTGAACCAACTGTTAAGTGGTCAGATGGATGGCGGCAATCACCGAGCCTCGCTCAGCCACATTTAAGAAAACATAATGCCGTCTTTCGCACGCCGAATGGAAAAACAAAACCCACCACAGGCTTCCCACTGCAGTCTGCTATTTGGCACGGCTGAGCAGTGGTCTTGAGCACTTCTGGGTGACAGAAAGCAGAGTTACAACTCGACAAGAGCCAACAGATGGGCTGCAGAAGGACTGCTGATATGTTCATTAGCCTCGCTTAGGAAAATGTATGTGTACATGCCACATTCCTATATTACTCAGAGTAACCACACCGTTGGAGTGGCTCAGTGAAGAACATGACTTGCCAATATATTCTTCTGAGACACTGATGTAGGCCTAACCACCTAAAATGTTTCTGTGCTTGTTACCTCTGTCAATACTCAAAAGAATAAAAAAAGAAAATGATTTTCTTGGAGTGCAGACTTCTTTGATTTTGGACATTTGCAATCGATAGTCGCAGCCATTGGTACAAGAAGAGGATGAGTGTGTGGTTTTTTTTGCCTATTTATACTTGAATATATTCTTCAGCAAAGAATATCAATATGTGTATCAATATATTGTCCCTGATCAGTTTTCAGTGAGCTGGAGGTGATGTTTCAGGAAAGGAAGGTTTTAATGATTAGATAGATTACATCCTGCTGAGCTTTAGTACATGTTCTCAAGCATACGGTTTAATCAAAATCTGATCAGTAATGGTGAACCAATGTACCTACTGGATTTAATCTTTACAATTATTCTCTTAAATGTGCTGTTGGGTAACGTCACTTCTGTTGACGTTCAAACAAAACAGAGAGCTAGTTCACCCCAGAGCGGTAGATAAGACAGAGTGGCGACACTCCCATAGACCTCCATAGGAAAAAATGGCAGCGCTTTTTTCAGGCTATTTCCTCATTATGGGGCTTTTGGAACTGTTTACAGTCAATCTCTTGGTCAGTAGTCAATGAGTTAATTGATTACACCTTCCAGCATCAGAAGTACATCCCACCCTCCTGCGATTCAGCCATTCAGCACAGGTTTTTTTGGAACTTTTGATCGTGGCGGCAACATCAAAGAGTGTCGCAACTCTCTCTTTCTATGGCTCTAGTTCACCCTCCCTCCCTCCCGTGCGACTGAAACTCTCCTGAACGTGCATCTTGTCGGTGATTGGCTGAAATAATGATCTCCGCCAAGGAGGTTATGTTTTTATCGCGGTTTGTTTGTTTGTCTGTCTGTTTGTCTTTTCACAGGATAACTCAAAAAGTTATGGATGGATTTCAATTAAATTTTTGATGAAACGATTACATTTTGGGACTGATCCGTATCACCGTCTGGATCCAGGAGGCGGTTCTGTTTTTGCTTGGCGGAGGGAGGTCTGCGCTCTCTGAGTGCTTTTCTAGTTTGCTATCTTTCATGGTCCAGGCTGGACCAGGCTGTTTTTTGTTGCCATCTTTGGAGTCTGGGACAGACAGCTAGTGGATGGTGAGGAGATGTTTGCTGTACGTGATAAAAGATGTTTTAGCTTACAGTAGGAAACGCGTAACATTGCTCAGAGCGGTGATTTTCAAAGTTGGGGGTGCAGGGGGGGTGCCAGCAAGTTGGATACATAAAAGCAAAAAATAAATAAATGTCAAAAATGTCAAATCTACCTATTACTATAAGGGTGGTTACACAATACCATCATAATAATGTGTGGCATATCTGATCATTATATTTTCCATGACGTTGACTGGGAATAATAATGGAGTGATAGCTCTCATTTAGCAGAAAGCTCCCGATGCAATTTTCACACACTGTACAGTACAGTATGCTCCATCGCTGTGTGCTCGTGGTTTATAGAGGATTATAGCTTAGAGCATCTTTAATTAACTCTTGCACATTGGGTCACAATCAAATATTAACATATGGAAATACATAACATATATTCAGAAGTGGCTGTTCACACACTTTAAGTGGAGGTACATTTTAAACTATACTTCAAGCAGTTACTGTAAGTATGTAATGCATACATATCCAATGAAAAACCATGGGCGCCGGGATTCTTGGTCAAGATTCTGAATTCTTCCGTCACTCTGAATGTCTGAGTAGAGAATCTTCAGTGTGACAGGATGGATGCTGCATAATGACTACTTTTTACAAAAGCAGGAAGCTGTATCCCATGGCAACCTGCCTCTTCCAGACGAGACATCTTTGCTCATGCTCCCTCTATTTCTGTGTGTGTGTATGTGCGGGAGGAATGGTTGCAGGAAGATGGATCAGCATGTGTGTGTGTGTGTGTGTGTGTGTGTGTGTGTGTGTGTGTGTGAAGACAGAAGCGTCTCGCCTGAGCTAAAGACAGAAAGGACTGTTGAGTGGTCCAAAGTTATGTTTTGCATTTCCTTTGGAAATCAAGGTCCCAGAGTCTGGAGAAAGAGTCAGTCAGAGGCACAGAATTCACATTGCTGTTGAAAGTGTCCACAGTCAGTGATGGTTTGGGGTGCCATGTCATCTGCTGGTGTTGGTCCACTGTGTTTTCTGAGGTCCAGGGTCAACACAGCCATCTACCAGGAAGTTTAGAGCACTTAATGCCTTCTGCTGTTGACCAACTTTATGGAGATGAGGATTTCATTTCCCAACAGGACCTGGCACCTGCACACAGTGCCAAAGCTGCCAGCACATGGTTTAAGGACCGTGGTATCCCTGTTCTTAATTGGCCAGCAAACTCACCTGACCTTTTGGTGCCTTCATGCCACATCGGACCTTCGGAAATCCTGACCTCCGATAGCGGAAAAATGGCTTGAACGCTAAGTCGGGTTGGATTTTTTGCTCGGAGACTCGTGCAGAAGTTTTGTGCCCCAAGGAGTCCGACTTGACGTGACGTCACTATCATATTCTCCAACCACGACAGCCTCCCTTGAAACAACACTAGAGGTGAATTTCACTGTCATTACAAAAAGGCAAGGTAATTTGTCACTAAATTAACAACACAGATAGAAACACTCTGTGTGTCTGTGTGTAGTGAATGAATATAATACACAAGACTCACTTATTGAATGGAATTACTGACATAAATCAACTTTTTGATGATATTCTAATTATATGACCAGCACCTGTACTTTTACCAGCAAACTGCATTCACACAGCACTTCAGGTCAGGAACATGGGAAGCAGCCTGACCAGGATCAGGCTGGTACAGCAGGCATCCCTCTGACAGACTGACCTTTCTCTCCGGATAAACAACTTTAAGCCGAGGTGAAGGACTTGTTGGGGTAGCACACCCCTATCGTGTGCATTGATGTGCAAATCAGGTTATGCTTATCCTTTTGAAGATGGACATAAAAAGAAATATTCTTCCCTGTTTGAGTATTCAGCGGAGTTCTCCTCAGTACAGTCGTCTTGACAGAATCTGAAATGATGGTGAATCTACAATGACCTCTGATCAGTAAGTGCATACTCAGTGTCATTCTACTCACACAATAATTCGCCATTCACAACGTATCTATATTATTGAGTATACTTATTCTTAGTTTATGCTTGTTCCCACTCTGAATACTCTCACAAGCACGGACATTCTCATATCTTTGGACACAGCATAAAGGTAATTAGTTAATTCAAAAGCGTTTCGCCTCTCTGCGCTGGACTGGCTTCTCTGCCGTGCCTAGTTGTGTTCTCACTCACATTTGCATGTGTTTCCTGCCAAAAGAGGGCCACTTTAAAATCCACAGTTGCCAATATCTCACGGCATCAAGGAATGCAAAACAAGCTGAGCTGTGGTCTTGCCGTCTCCTCGGCACCTTTAAGCCCCACTCTGTATGCAGCTAGTAGTCTGATTTGCAGCTACAGAAGTTCAGCTGGTGGCATTCAATCATAGCGCCTACTTATTCGGAAATGAAAATTCAATTAAGCAAAGAGGAAAATAGGCTCTGGTACAATTCCTTGATGATTCATCACCCGCTTCTGATTTTCTCTCCTTTATGCCTTGGCGTCATAGAGTTCACCGTGTGTCAGACCTCTGCCCAAGCGTCTCTTAAGACGCAAAGTTATGATTAATGAGGATTGCTGGAGTGTGGGCCTGTGACAAGTACGACTAGATTAGCACCTTTACCGCTATTCAGATGATTGCCTGGGTTAAAGAAAGGTTATCAGAACCAACGTCTGCCGTCACAGCTCCCCTGATTCAAAGTGCTCCAGGACTTGAATGGGAACAGTCCACAGTCCACTCCACTCCACAGTCCAATCATTGCCAAGATGCTGGGTAATAGAGGGCAGTGAAATTAGCGTTGGCACATATTTCTCATGCCGCGCGTCTGAGCACCTAAGGATTTGCAGCGGCCAACTGCTTTCTGCTAACTTTATCAACAAAGTTGCAGATGAGGTTATATTCATCTTTCAAATTTATTTATGCATCGGAAGTTTACGTATGTGCCTTTGGTCCTTCCTACATCAAACATGTGGGCTGAAAGAAATGAACTGATTGGATTCACTGACTGACTGAGTGATGTAAATGTATATATATATATATATATACTGTATATATATATATATATATATATATATATATATATATATATATATATGTGTGTGTGTGTGGCTGCAAGTGGAAACACGGATAAAATAGAGCCCAAAACCGAATTAAATCCTCAGCAATGCACAGGGTTACACAGTCAATGTCTGAAGTTGATCCGTTACATCACATCGCATCTGACAGATCAACCACATTGCCTTAATGCCAGCCATCATCAACCAGGCTTCAGCCAAATCCTTCTGACTTTCCCAAGGGCCAAATCGAAGACTCCATCGATGCAATAACAAGCGGCTCCCTACTTGGTCTGAAGGTTTGTGAAATTGGATGCCCGCTGCGAGGGGTTTTCGTCCGTGGCCTGCCATCCGGCAATGGCAGCGTGGAAATTAAAAATTGATCCTACGGGCGAGGCGTTACGCAAGAGGTTGGCGCCCTCTGTGCATCCTGGGTTGCCATAGAAACAGTGACGGATGTCAGGAGGAACCCCCTTCACTGCAGTGACATAAACAACACGTTAATGGCCAATTATCCAGCTACATTAGCCTCATCAAATGAAGTAGCCTAATGATGGAATATGAAGAAATAATAACCATTTAGTTTCAAATACTGCATCTATATGTATTCATGCCTGGAGAGAAAGATCACTGCTTAGGACAACAGTGTTTAAAAAAAGCTAATGTGAGTGCACACTGAAACTATATTTGCACAACAACTGTGGAGTTTATAAATACAATGCTCTGTAAGTCATTGACCTTGACAGAGCTCAAACAGGCCAAGGTGTAGTTTTCTTTTATACACTGTATGTTCACTTGGAGTCTTTCCCAGAGACAAGAGAAATGCTACCAAAGAGGAACTCTCAACAAGGGCCACCTGACAAAGCAAGGTGCCAACGGTAAAAAGAGTAGATAAGGATCTATGTCATTCGCCAAAGACATTTTTAGCGCGGGGGGAGGAGGGGGGGGGGGCCTTGGAAATGCCATGGCTTGACTGACGCGTGAGTGCTCTTCCAAATGTCAGCCAGCTCTTCCTTTTGTTGAGCTGCCTGCGTGGTAATATTATCACCCAGCAGTTCCTTAAGACATCACAAAGATGAATACGTTCTGCTGAGACTGCTGTGCAAAAAAAAAAAAAAAAAAAGACAGCGGCAGATTTTACATGTCACCCAGGAGGAAACTAACCAGGTGTTCAGCATGAATTTACAAAAGAAATCAAACATCCACTTGCACTGTACCAGGACGTCATAAATCATGCTGTATTTACAACAGAATAAGATTTAGGATACCCGTAGAAAAAGAAACTTGTATCCTACTGGTGTCGCCTTTGGACGTTGATACAAAACTGTCCTACTCTTGTTCATTATCAACTGGAATAAAAACACTAGAGCTGCTCGTCTTTGAAGCCCTGCTGTATGATCTGACTGGGCTCTCGTGGGGCTCGTTAATCAGCTTGGCCTGGACAATCGGCTCGTTAGCCTTTGTGGCCTGTCTGTCATGACAGTCCCATTTTGCGGAAAGAAAAACACACGCGCGCGCGCGCGCACACACACACACACACACACACACACACACACACACACACACACACACACACACACACACACACACACACACACACACACACACACACACACACACACACACACACACACACACACACACACACACACACACACACACACACAAAAGTCACTTCAGTGCTCTCGTTCCCTCCATCATCCATCATCCATTGTCTAGAACATTCATCTCGTCACCCGCGCGCTAAGCTAATTAGCACCTGTGGCCGCGTCGGGCAGTAATCAGCGCACTCGCTGCAGTCGTGGAGAGAGAGAGAGAGTGACACTTCGCCTGCACCGGAGCCGGTAGCCACAGCAGGAGGGCCAGTGGCTTCTATTTCTGTCCAGTCGACCTCTCCTCCGTGTCACACTCAGCTTCTCCCACGGGGGAGATTTTAATTGACTGCTCTTTGCGACGCGTAGGCAAGATAAAGCCTGATACGCACTCTTAACGACATTCGTACACCTGCAGCGTGGATCGGCTCATTACGGGTCGGCAAAACTTTAGCCAGCAAGTGCTTCCAGTCGGCTCCACATGTTTGGATGATTCATACACACCACACAGTCTGAGGGATCGTCTGGCTGGATGGTGGGGGGTCACCACATGTCTGGTCCTGTTTTCCAGTGTCCTCCTTTTCGTCCAAAGGTTTTTTTTTTTTAGTCATGGCAGTGGTCATCATGGTCAAGGTGTTTGTGCTGAAAGGTTTGAGATCAATATAATGCAAGGCAGAATATGTGCAGGTTTTCTTGTTTTGTTCAACATCCACTCTGCTATCACTTACATATAATACACACACACACACACCACCGTTCCTAATTTTATCTTAAAAAAAACTTTAGAGGAGACATCAGCTCATTAGAGTGTCTGGGGAGATGAGCTGTATAGCCTCTGCGGTGGCCCTTGACGTTTACCCAAATCATTTCCCAAAGGGCAGCACACAGCCAAGGCACCCACGGCGCAGTTTCTGTCAGAACGCAGAAATGTCAGCTTATGAAGCCAGAAATACAGTATGGCTTCATTTAATCAGACTGACAGCCTAATATATAGGGGCTTGTCTCTTATTGATCCAAACTGTTTCAGTTAGGGCTGACAATACAACCAAAACACAGAACCTTGAAAACACAGAAGCACATATTGAATATCACGGTCCAATTATGCCATGAAAATTACATTTAGATTGGGCAAAAAGTCTTCTGTGGAAGAAAAATGTCTCACATCTCTATCATACAAACACAGAGTGAAAGCAAAATATTGGTTGCATGCAAGCCAATTGGTTAATAGTTCTCCCAATAAACGGAATACAAAATTACAAACAAGGACAAATTACATCCAAACATGCACACTCTTATGCTAGCAATAACACCCTTATAAACCCAGGACAAAATTGAAGGACATGCTGTAATGCTGTCTGTGCCTATTCAACTAGAGGAGCATATTAAAATAAAGTGTTTGTTGCCATGACAACATTCACCAAAAAAGTTTGTACTGAGAAATGGAGGGGGGGGGGGCTGTCATCCATGGGGTATACAGACACACACACACACACACACACACACACACACACACACACATTTCCCAAAGTTCACAATCCTTCAAGTCAGTTAAATGCACCTTGAGGAAAACAAGATTTTTAATGAGATATTAGACATGAATCCAATTGACACCAAATCCGTCTGATAAGACATGTTTTTGGGCAAAACAGTGACAGAAATACTCTGTGCCGTGCATGGCCTCAAGTGAAATGTGTGTGCGACTGATCAAAATGTATAAATAAATAAATAAAAAACAAATAAATAAATAAAATGCAAATAACAGGGAAAAGAATGTAAGCCAGCACTGAAGTGTCTGAACTTCTCAGCTTTGAAGTGGTGATGCTTTGATAGTCGACGGCATGGAAGCACGCCAGGTGAAAAGACACCAAAGTGAAGCACGTCAGCCTTTCTGAGAGGGAGAGAATTTAGCACATAAAATACCCGCTGTCTGAAATTGCAGGAAAGAAGCATAATCTACCTATCACGCCAACAGAGGAGTCTGGGGCTCTGTGGGGATAGGTGTGCATGAAATCATTTGTGAGCGAGGCAATTCCCGGCTTCTCAGTCTTCTCCTCAAGCATCCCCTTTAGTGCAGGCAGGCTCCAGGGCTTTCTGCACTGATCTATAGCCCTGCACACCTGCTGGAGAAATGGCAATGAGTGTGAAATATTTACCACCACATCTCTGCCAACCTAAAGTGTTCTGCAAGAGAGAGATGCCAAACAGCGGAAAATGCAGTGGTTCATTTTGGAAGAATAACACACTGACTGTTGGAATAACAGGGACTATATAAACAGGGACTTAAATATAAGGAGTAGCTGATGTGTAAAGGAGCATTTAACAAGATGGAGTGGAAGTTCCGGAGCTGTTGCTAAGGTCTCCGGAAACCCAGGGAAGAAGTAAACTTGTACATTCAAATTGCGACTTCACTTCTTCCTTAAAGAGAC
>NC_085005.1:7000787-7048287 GCF_963854185.1 Sardina pilchardus | reverse complement strand
CGCGTTTCTCCGCATTTCTCTCAATACCGTGGCGGAAAAGAAGAAGACTTGATTTAAATGACATTTAAGCTGATAGTTGTCAATTTTGCCTAACAAAATTCGGGAGAAGCAGCGGCAAGATATTTCTCGGTTGATCCAAAGAGGGTGCGTATGGCTGAGCTGTAACGTCTGTCTCCAAAGAGGGAGAGCCCTGCGCATCGGGAGCTGCGCAAGCAAAGCAGGCAAGTGGAGGAGAGCGACGAGGAGGAGGAATTCGCAAATCAACTTGTAGTAGGCCTAGCCTAGTTGAGGATCACGGTGATAGCGATTAATAGGATCAGTTGTTTTACAGAGTAGCATTCATTCTTTATTGTTGATGTGTTATCAGGGGCAACAAGTTTACAGGCTCGATGGTAACTTGAATTGTTCAGCCCGCTGTCACATCGTTTCGTTAGGCCTATTTTAAGCTGCCAATAATTTAAGACATATCTAATAGTAGGCTAATTCTAATATGATCTGATTTGTGAAACACATTCGAATTATAGGCTAAATAAAGTAGCCTACCGTAATATAATGTGGTAACCTCCTGTTGTCATGCTTTCCGACTGCTTATCCTATTGGGTAGTTATTTCTAATCCTACAATAAACCTACACTCAACTAACAACACTAAATTAAACGCCTGTCTCATATAGACGCCTGTCTCAAATACACGCCGGTGCATTTTGGCGATTTGGCAAAATAAAAGCCCGGGCTATTGTTTGGAGTTTTACGGTAAGACATCCGGGATAAGTTACTGAGCCGCGATCACTGAATCCTAAACAAGAGCATACCGGCTGAATTGGTTGCACAAAGACCAATCCAGGATGAGCAGACACGGATTCATCAAGCCAGGTGTAAGTTATCCGGTGTATGTGCGCGTTCTCGTTTCTCCCCCAATAACTCGCGGTTGGAATAAAAAAGACGCGAAAAATAGCGTCTTGCACACAAAGTAAACAACCGCTTTTGATATAGACTAACAACGAGATAAAGTTTTACTTTTTTGGATGGGGGATCATGATTATTTCTGTAACATAGCGGGAGTAGGTGTGGCAGATCAACTGAATGCAAATTTACGTATGCACCCACGTGTGTGAGAGCTTCCTTGTCTCGGCACGCAACGTCATTAGGAAGCGCTTTGCCACCGCAAAGATGCACAAAGTATCTTAATTTGTCTTAAAAGCCGAATTAGTTCAAAACACCTTCGAAAAATGTCCCCTCCACTTCCAATCAACTACTACAGCAGCCTATTCATCAAACATCTGTCAAAAAAGAAGCAAACAACGAGTAGGCTATGTTATTAATTATAAGGCCACCATAATTTAAATGACATCCATATGGTATTAGGCAGACATTCTGCTGTGTTTTGCGAGTAAATGCATGTTGCAAATAATATATAAATGGAATCTACAGCTCTTTAAAAAAAATCACGTGGAGGTCTCATTTGAATGACAGCTAGCTGAACCAATCAGATAATGTAATTACCATTAGAATCAACTTATCTTGGCTGTGAGCCTGGTCAGGAGCAGGCTAGCTCCACAGAATAAATCGCCATGGTAACTTATACCATAACATATCCTGCTGCCCCCTATCCCGCTTTTGTGCAACTGGATCACGGATAAATTGAGCCAGGATAACCAAGATATCCCGGGTTAATCCCTTATCCTAGTTTTGTGCAATAGGCCCCAGGAATCTAAATCACAGGTACACACTTTAGATCAGTGAATGGCAGAACAATTTCCACTTTGAAGGAAGCCACCACTATCTCTGATTGTTTGCTTCTAGTTGATTCATGGCAATGGCTTCACTACATGACTCAGATTCATGAGACACTGGATGCCTGCAGCATTCTGATGACACGCGGACCAGCATCACCACACACACATCACCAAGGTAACCATACTCCTCCTTCAGAAAGCCTCCCCCTCCACACACACACACACACACACACACTTTCTCCATTCAGTCTTTCAAGACAACCGCAAAAGCAGCTGCTGGGATTGTTTAAAGAACAATGGACCGAGCCTCTTGATGCCTTGTGTGTGTGTGTGTGTGTGTGTGTGTGTGAAATGTACTCCTGTTCTGTTGCACACACTCCTTCATCTGACCCTTGGCCATGGGCCAACAAAATAGCGGAGCCGGATGGACTGGACGGCCGCCAAACGGCATAAATGAATCGTCCGCCACGGCGTCGAACATCTTCATATTTTGTTCTCTTTCTGTCCTAATCTTCTCGTCTCTTTTTGGCAGTCCCCTGAGAAGCCTTTAATGTCACTCGGCACTAATTATCGGCGCAGGAGGGAACAGAAAACACGGCATCACTGGGAGCCCGCTGAGAGAGACAACAGCTCTGCGTGTCGCTTCCAAGTTGCGTCGAGACAAAAAGGTTTCCAACAATTTATGATGCCTGTATCGAGGAGGGGCTCGATGGTGAAATGCAAAGGACTCATTTGTACGCAAACAAATGTCTAATCATCTTTTGCCTTGGCTGGGGTTTGAGCTGGGACAGGTGTGCGCCCTTGTGTGCACCTATTTGTACTGAACTACTTCAGGTGTGTTCAGAGTGTTCAAAAAGCTCACCTGTTCACTCCGTTTGCATGGGGAGGTGCGATCAAATTCTGATCGATTCCTACCAAACACCTGAAAGCCCTTATGTGTCCAACTGAGACATTAGTGAGTCAGTTCACCTCAACGTGGGATGAAAGCACACCTGGTAACATTGGAGGAAGGGCAGCCAAAGCCTCTCTCATCTATCAGAGCAAAACGAGCCTTTCATTCCTACACTGGCCTTTTCTGTGCCCCCCTGCCTTTATCACACATGGCCAGACACAATCAGAGAACAACATAAGGAATGGACATTCCGTCTATATATTAAACTATGGAACATTTTCTCTGAAGTCTGAAACATTTTCTCTGAAGTTTCTCTATTTTCTTTGAAATATTTTTTTAAATATTTTTCTTCACGGTTCACAGCCTTCTCTGAAGCCTTATAGCCATTTACATGCATTTCAGTATTTTGGCTATGAGGCATACCAATATTGATCATATTCAGGATAAGGGTGTTTACATTAACACTGAGAGACCTTTAATATCCCTGTATACATGATAATACTAGTATCTCAGTTACTAATTACAGTCCTCGCCAAAGATTCTACAGAGCTTCAGCACATTGCCTTTGATTCTAATCAGCAATCTATTTTGCACACATCGGTCTAAAATCTTTGTCAGCAACTGTCAGAATCTGGGATAAGGTGTATATAGTACATCATACAGTGTCCTCATTTCTTTTGGAGTAGCCTCCAGCTAGTATAACCGGATTTCTCAGAACTGGCAGCTTTTCCAGGGTTCTGAAATTAGGATATCATGTTTATACGCACAAACATGAACTCGGAAAGCTGGTGATAATAGCCAGGGTACTCAATATGCATGTAAACATAGTCAGACAAACTCAACAGAAGCCTCTCAGACTGTCTGGTGCTTCAGTAAACTGATAATGAGACTTGAAAGGCATATTAGAGTGCCTTTAATGGAAAATAGACTCCTCGACTTCAAATAAATAAATAAGGGTGCATTACATAGGAATAATTCCCTTTGGTTAATTTATTAAAATGTGCACACAAAATGCACATTAAATTCATCAGTTTTCTCATACATAATTCATGCAATTTGCCAGAGAAACAGCTTAACAAGCTGTCGTTCACTTCAAGAAAATGGTGAATTTTATGCGCCTTTGGCGAAGTATCACAAACAGCTGCAAAGACCCATATATGGCAATCAGCAAATCAAGATATTTATTTGAAATCAAATCCAACCTTATTAAAGATTCTTTAGTTAATATGTATCATGTCTCTTACACTACTACAATCTTGAATTGTGTCTGTCAATCATTTGAATAAAAGCAGCATCTTATGACATAGACTTAAAAGCACAACAATAATAGCAATGATAATAATGTGTGTGTCTATGTGTTTTGCATGTATTAAATGAGTGACATACCCTAAAGGGAGGTGTTGCAGAGGATCCTCAGCGCTTTACTCATTCAATCTCTATCAATAAATCAATCATTCAGGATCTCAGCCACAACGATCACTCATTAGAATCCTTTAATCATTCCAAATGATGGGGATTAGGAATTGCATTAATCAGGCCCTATGTACAGTAACAGGAACTCCACTATGCTGGCACTACACTGGCACCCCAGAACTAGCGTAACCAAAACAGATTTTCCCCATGGTTTATGTTTCGGCTTCAGATCAAAATGCTCAGCCATGACCACCCACATCTACAAGTCTCAGAGATCCCTCAGCAATAAACCCTGCAAAAACCTACCAAAGGAATCCATTAACAAAGCCAGTACACACACACACACACACACACACACACACACACACACACACACACACACACACGCACGCACACACAACCACCTCACACACTCACACACACACAAACACCTCTGAGCAGAGCATCCCCAAGGTCTTCCTCTTCATAAAAGACAGTTGACGTCACAGCAGACTATGAGAAAGACATCTCACCTCTCTCCTGACAAGACCCCCCCACTGAGCCTGAGATGCCCGCCTGTACCCCCCTGAATGCCACCCCCCACACCCCTCCCCCCCAAGCTGCATTAGCACGATAATAACTAGGGGCCAGTGCATGAGATGTCTAAATGTCAGTTCTGACTAACTCCTCCGCACTGCCGCATAAGGACAGGATGGCGCCCGGTGAGAGACAGATATTAATGACCCACTGATTGCATTGGAGAGAGACAGGAGGCTCAAAAGTATTTGTGCATGTCTTGGTGAAATTGAATTGGAGCTGACAGAAGGTTGGCTGGGTTAAACAGAGGGCAATTACTCACCCAGAAGTCTCAAGACTGGTGGTGGACATCATCTTGGTTTTCATCACGACAATGTTGCCCTTTTTTTGCTGTTTTTTCAGATACTGAAGATTTGAACAAAATTGCACTTCACTGACTGTAGTGCAATGACTACCGGTATGCGAAAGGCACTGATCCATGACAGAGCAATTCTTAGCTTACTATAATCTGATGTGCGCCTCCAGAGTGTAGAGCAGGATCTGTAATCCATGCAGGTGCATTGACTGTGCAGGATCCATATACCATTTGAGAAGTTGACAAAGATTGCTTTTGTCTCCTGGGAGTTGGCTGCACCTGCGGTACACGATTTGTATTTGTACTGTACAACAGTCATTCATTAAATCAGATTTCTTTTTTCATTGGTGTGTTCTGCACTGGTTCATCCACACATAACATGTCTCCTTCTCTAATAGCTCTGCATCTATGAAGCAAAGAAAGCGTCTTTTTTTTTCAACAACATGTTATAAACTGTAATCATACTTTTATGCCACTGCACTACATATCCTGTTATATTTGCACTTTTGGAAGTGAACTTATTTAGGTGAACTTCCACTTAAGTCACTTGCCACTTTAGGCTTGCCTATTGGGACGATCCATGTAGGAATTAATGTATCATGTGTACAGTATGTACTTTGTCTTATGTCTATGCCTACGTCTCAGGCTTCCTGTTTTCGAGTGGTGTTGTCTTGTCTGTTGTATTGTAGAGCACACTGCAGCAAATTCCTAACAACTTCTGTTGTATGGCAATTAAAGTATTGAATTTTGAATCTTGAATCATTCTTCAGTCAGGCCCTCAGACAGGATTCCTGAAGGGTCACATCATGTCTTTTCTCAAGCAGCTTCAGTACCAAGTTACTGTGTTTCAGGAACCGCCAGTTCATCTACAATATTGAAGAACTCTCCCTGAAAAACACCAACATCGGTCTAGCACACCACATAGACAGCTCACAATCAGCCTCATAGAAAGACATACAGTAGAGAGATATTTGCATTCAAGCTTTCTGACAGCAACGATGGATCGTAGACACAAAACACGAAAAGTAAGGGACAAAAACATAATGATCCATCCAAACGGAGTGGCCTGATCATCTCCCTAGATGCGATGACTATTGGCTCTGCCGAGCCTGCTGAGAAACTGGCGTATTGATCCCTGGAAGCACACGGAGACCAGACCAGCGCATTATTGGACATGCTTGACTCTAAATGCCACGGCGAGGTGCTCACTCCGCCAAGAATAGAAGATCACTTCTATGAAAAGTTCATGAGATATGGGTGCCGTTTTCCACTCTTCACAACAGACCTTTTCGGAAGGTCCTCTCTCATTAGCAGAGCTTTCTGTGAATGATTTGAAAACAGCAATCAGATTAGATAGCCAATTCTGCGCATCACGGGACTGATGAATCCATCGACACTCAAATACAAAACAGCAAATATACCGGTAGGCCTACTCAACAATACTCAAACAGAAGGAAACATCAGATTTAAACATGTGTGCCATGCAGTCTGCACACAGGGGATTCTCCTGGGAGGCACTGTTTCATGCTGGGTGTGCAATCAAATCCATAACACGCAATTAACAAAACACTACACTCAACCACAATGTGCCGAAAGAATTTGTGAGTTATAGAAATGAACAGCTGTTCATGTCTGCAACGGTATTTGGATTTGAATCAAAATAGGACTTGTTTCCAGTCCAAGCAGCAACAATAGACTCATTGTTGATAGGCTACAATGGTCAAAATCTTTTGCTATTTTGACAAGAGAAATACAAAGTCCAATCCTTTATTTACAGTATTCATTTATTTATTTTAATCCAACCACTTTAGAATGGTGTCATCAAAAGTCTGAGGACAAAAAGTTTAGACCTCAAAATATTACCTTTGAGCAAAACTGCACACAGGCTTTATCTGGTTCATGATGAAAAACCCTTTGATGGTGCTGACATTGTCAGTTTGATCGCATCTACCCAACAGCAGGTAATTGCCCTGTGATCCAGCCTGAGGATTACAAACAGGTATAGGCCTATTGATGAAATCACAGGCCATTTAGTCACATGACAGAATGTGTGGAAATAGTAATGCCCTGTGAAAGAGTTTCTCTGTCGTTCAGACGGCTTCCTTATCTGTTTGGGATGTGATTGGTTCATTCAGCCAGAGGGATGACCCCACAACAGACAAATCCGACCACATCAACTCTGGCATGTGTTTATGACAAGCAAACAGCCGGCGGGGAAAAAAAAAAGTCAGTTACGTCCCCGGCAGCACGGGCCTTGGTGAACTATTAACTCAAGAAGCAGTAAATCCTCTTAGTAATCACGGGATTGTTTAAACAGCCCAAAGTCCAAACAGGTTCAAGTGGATTGTTCAAATAGCAAGGCGGCTTTTTTTTTTATGGGGAAGGGGAGGCGGGGGGGCGTCTGTCATTGGCCTCTAAAGACCACCCTGGAATAAGCCACCACTCTTCTCAAGGAGACAGCGTAAGGGCTGGAGAGAGCGGGAGAGAGAACCATGTCCTCGTTGGCCGCGTTCCTGACGGAGCTCCCCGGGTGGTTCTTGTGGGGAGGGATCTTTCTGCCGGGCGCCCTGCTCCTGCTGCTGCTCATAGCTCATCTGGAGTGGAAACTACAGGAAAGTAAGTGGTCAGATGCCAGTCAGTCATATACAATGGACCTCAAGTGTTACTACTGCAGACAGAAGCTTGGTAGGACGTCTGTCTTCTGTCTGTCTGTCAGAGACTTCTAGGAATGTTTTAGTGTGTAGAATGACTAAAGTCAGAGTGAAGACAGGGTGAAGATGTGTATAAGATGTGGTTAAAGTTAAAGAAAAATGTATAACAAATATGGAAATTCCGATTACTTGACCCCTACATGGCAAAACCATTCAAAATTAAGATATTGTGTTTTCATGAGAGACCACCAAACAAGCTTTCAAATGATGTCTATATCAAGAATACTGACCAAACCAGAGAGGACATTAAAGATGTCCTGACTACAGACATATTTCCTGTACAAAATGTACTACCAGTGGGATACTACTGTATCTGTCCCTTTAGGCACTAGAATTGTGTGGTCATGATCTTACTTTAACTGGGAGAAACGTAATGTCTGGTGACCACTGGCGCTCGAAGCAGGGGTCCACAGGGCTGTTACAACTCCACCGCCGGGCCCCCTCCCACACACACACACACACACCTTTGCCTGTCAGAATGTCTGAATATGAACATCCATGCTACTGTACATTAAAAAACAGAGTGAGAAGTCGTCCTTAATCACAGCAATCCCTATATAGAATATCTAAAAATGGAAAAAACAGCTTCCAGTTGTGTCATGAAAAGTAACATTATGGACCTATGGATGAATACACTTAAATCACTGCTACTGATGAATAATGAAATACTCTTGAATAATTAAGCACTCCTGATATGTAGGATATCATTTAGTTCTAAAAGTTGGGGAATTTGATGCATTAAAAATGTAAAGTGAGTCTGTGAGAATGACTGTGCTTGCTACAAAATAGTTAAAATGTAATCAGTCGGTCCTCAGCATGTCTTAATTAACACCTCGGTCTCTAAAAAGCTGTAATCCTACGATTGCCATCAGGATGAAAATATAGCTGCATGAAGTGTGAACCCCAAATGAACTGCCACCCATGATGAGAGCGCTAGCCCGCTGTGAGCTTATGTTGGATATCTCCGCTCCTGTCCGTTATCAACACAGCTCCAAACGGGGGACGCTTATTCTCTGAATGTGCTGAAATCTTGAGGATTAAAGGGCCCTCTTTAACCCCCCCACATGCAGACATCTCACTCTGCTCTCTATCTTGTAAACGTTTGAATTGCAGCGGAGGCAGAGCTGTCGGCGGCACCGAATCCCAGGGACACGGCGTACCGCTTCTGCTACGGCACACGGATGCGGCCGCGACGCGGGGCCGGCCAGCGCATGCACACCTGACCGACCGCCGGAGGCAGGAGGACAGCGTCCGAAAGCGCTCTGGACTGTGAGGACGGATCGGATCTTTGGGTGCAGTGATGGTGAACATTCACCACAATGGCTCCGGTGCTCAGGCGACTTCCTGGGAGATCACGTTCAAAGCACCAAAATGGGTCAATTGTTGGCCTGGTCTAGAATCTCAAGTGAAGACTGTTATGTGACAAGGCCCTGGGACTGGGAACACAAGGGTTCCATTAAACATGGATAGAGGAGGATGCAAATGGGTCTCGTGTACAGTAACGTCCAAAAGCCAGTGGATGTTAAAGCAGCCCAGCATGGTTCTTACCTTTACTCTACGCTTAAGGAAAGGGTTCTTGGGGTGATATATAGAACCATGCAGGGCTTTAAAGAACCCTTAAGGGTTCCTTTGACAAACTCTTCAAAATGGTTTAAAGAACCATTTAGGGCTGCCATATGTGAAACGTGCAATAGAACCATTTTTGGTTCTATATAGCACCTTTATATAAAAAAAAGTGGGGTGTGAGGTGGGGGCGAAAGAACTGCTGGGAGGCAGGAGATGATACAGGCTTTGTTTCACATGAGCGCGGACCACAATCTGCCCAGACCTGGAGGGTAAAAGTAAGCTTCTTACTGGACTTCCTCCAGCATACTGTAACAAACACTCTGCTACCATGCTACAATGCCCCCTCGTGTCAAAGTGTGCTTGTGTGCTAACCTGAATGACTGCCATATTTGTATGCATGTGTGGGTCTGTGTGGGTGTGGGGGAGTTAGCGGATAATCACAATGGTATGTTTGTTTGGAAAACTGTATAGAGTGACCTTTTTTAACAGTTATGCATCTATGTGATCATGTTGACGCAAGGAGGGATTACACATTAAAGGAGATGACTTGCTCATCAATTCTTCAAACCTGAGGGCATTTGAGCAGTTATTACCACGAAAACACACAAACATTCAAAAAGACACCTGGCCTGAGACATTTAGAGAATAAACAAACTTTTATTTTGAACAGTGTTACACTGAATTTGAGGGCATGGGTTTGTGGAAGAAGGGTAAAAACACAAAACACAAATGTTTTCTTTCAAGCTGCTAAAACCAACTATCATCTGATATACACAGGGTCCAAAGAGCAAGTTGCCACCATCGAAGGTTTGTTTTTTTCTTCTTCTGTGATTTCAGATAGCAGAGAGTGCACAAGCAGAGAGGGGAAGCTAGCTCTGGTATCTACATGTAAAAGATTGAAAATGGTGATTCATTTTTGTGTGTCGCTGATTCATTTTTGTCAAAAAAGTTCCCCAAGGAAATATATTAAAAATATTTAAAAGGGCACACAAACCCACCTCAATGACATCTAAATTGGTTTTACAGATAAAGACAGTTTAAAAGATAAAAAAAAAGAAAAAAAAAAAAGAAAAGATTTCTACAAATATATATCTGATTAAAGAAGCCAGAAAGTTACAGAAAAAGCAAAAAAGTTTCCAAGCTGCCTAGTTTTGTTTCATGATTTTTTTCCATCATATATTTTTTTAAAACAATTAATTGTTGTTATTGTTTTGTTTTTCAGAGGGAGGTAGTTGTGGAAGCACCTCCCTGATGTGGAATGTTTTTTAAGCGTTTGTATTTTTTCCTCAACTGCATAGAAAGAGAATGTTGTTGGCACTGTAGTGCAAACGTACAAAATGACACAGTGCTCCGTCCTTTTAGCTGGTCCCTTGGAAACACACCAATGAATGAAATGTTCAGGAAGTTATGTTTCTTATGTCCCTCGGCCACTTCTTAACCCACTCCACCCTCCCTCCCATTCACCCCCAAAAAATGATACAAAAATTGCTTGGCCCAAAAAAAAAAACAAAAACATACTGTACCAAACCAAGTCCAAAGCTAGCTTGTCAGCCCAATCACTCCAAAAACAAAAATGTCCGACATTGTGAATCCAGCGATGGATTGTAAAAATGCTGTCTTTTTTTTGTGATTTTTAAAAAAAGATTTTCTTGTTTTGTTTGTTTCTTCCCCTTCAATACATAATCCCCCACACTGTACACACTAGGAATGTGGTGAATACTACGACAATAAAAAATAACCAGTTACTGAAATCCTATCTGGCTTATACAATGGTAGGCTCTTTTGAAAAGAAAAAGGAGGAGGAGGAGGGAGGGGGGGGTTGGGTCGGGTGTGTGTGTGTGTGTGGGGGGGGCGGGCGGGTTGGGATGGGATGGGGGGGGGGGGGGTTGTTGGGGGGGTTTGCACTAGAAAATAAAAACACGCTACAAATGTTAGCTAAGTGGTTCTCGTTTTCAGAATGATTAAAAATAGAAATCGACAGATGAAGGTGTGCTATGCACAGACAGGGCAGCATCGTCTCGGTCCCCCCAGTGTCCAGGGACTCTCTCTCCATCCTACTCCAGAACCATCTTGCTGCTGGGGGGTGGGGTGGGATGGGGGGTGGTTGGAATCCTTCAACTCTGCCAAAGGAAGGGAAACCAAAATGGGAGTGAGAAATTAATTGAGTAAAAGAGTGATGAACACCGAGCACGACTCTTAGCTGGATGCCTCTTATGATCCGCACACCCATCTTGTTTATCAAGCAAATCAATCAGACGACGGCTACATTTGGATGGAAAAGAGAAAGCTTGGATAGGTCAGAGGAGGAAAAAGCAGAGCCTGACGGCACTGGTATAAGCAATGCGGGATGCTTCAAGACACCAGACGTTTCTTTGGAGAGGTTTGTATGCGTGAAGCGGAGCGATGTCTAGTCACACACACGCCATTCTAAATTGACTCACATCCTGTCTGAGTCTACTGGCAGGTAACATATGGATGAGAGAGATAAAGAGAGAAAAAAAGAGAAAGAGAGAAAAAGAGAAGGAGAGAAAGATAGAGAGAAAGAAAGACAGAGAGAATAGTGGAAAAGCGTAAGACAGATAACAGTACGGTCCAGTTATCTAACAAGTTCTAGCGTTCCTTTCCCTCAGAAAAGCCCATGCAGTTCCGTGCCTAATAAGACCTACAGTATGCCCCCTCATATCTCCTTGAGCCGCAGACACCCTCATTTGCCCCATCTGAAATGTCAACTGAGCAGCTCGGGAGGAAGAGCAGAGGAGAGGAAAACAAGAGAAGGATGTGTGTGTGTGTGTGTGTGTGTGTGTGTGTGTGTGTGTGTGTGTGTGTTGATCTGTATGTATCTATCTGTATCTGTATTAGTGTTAATTTTGTCACCTATTTTTAATTTAGTCATAGTCTTAGTCTTGTGACGAAATGTTCTTTTTAGTCTTAGTCATATTTAGTCATTCAAATATCATTTTTGTCAGTCTAGTTTTAGTCGACTAAGAGTCTCATAATTTTAGTCAAGTTTTAGTCAAAACATTGTAGTCTTTTTAATATAACAAGATACTTTTGAATAGGCTACTATTTCATTCAAATAGTGTTTCAGCTATGTGTTTCACACGTCTCAATTTTCCCCCAATAATGTCCAGAGCAGACCCAAAGTAGGCCTACGAATGTTTTACTCCGCTACACTAGATGGCACTATGCACCTAAACGCAGTCCCATAGGGATGGGTATTGATAAGTTTTTATCAATATCAATGGCATTATCGATTCTGCCTATCAATCCAATTCCTTATCAATTCTCTTATCGATTCCCAAAAAATGTAGGTGCACCCACATTTTTCATTGCATCGCCTTTAACGCCAAAAGGTTTATCGCTCTCCTTTCATAATGTGAATGATTTTTTAACAATAAGGCGTAGATAAAGCTTGTCTTTATTTAAAACACAATAAGGAATATACATATTCTTTATAAAGAAAGGTGTATATAGCCTACAGTATATATATATAATATAATATAATTCTTTATATATTCTAATCTATACTACTGACATTTCTGATATTCATGACATTCATGACTATTCATATTACAACTCTGCCTCTTTAATTCAGCTGTCGGCTTGAAGCCTCAAATTGTAAACAAAGTAGCATAGTTGGCTAGCTTATTATAGTCTACTCCTGGTTGGACTGTTCCGTTTCCCCACGTGTGTTTAAGTTGCAAGGTAGGCTAATACTTTTTCTCCTTAGGACAGGCCCTTTTGAGTCTTAGTTGGAAAACATTGAGATGATCAGTCAACTTGAATGCAAGAGTTTGAATCAAATTTGTGCAGTAGCCTAAGCTATGATGCTAACCGAAATTAGGCTACAGTGTTATTATAATGTAGCTAGTTGTCTTCTATGCGTCATTGCTTTCACGACTGTGAATGTGCATGTCGAGGGGCGGGTGTCCACTGAGCGCGCACCGAGAGAGGGAGAGGGAGAGAGCGGGTCAAGTTACTTACTAGTTTGGCAAAGTTGCACGCATAGTCTACAATTAAAACTTGTGAAGGAAACGTATGCTTTCACCCGAGCAGCGTCAGGTGCACCAGTGCGACCTAAAATTATTTTCAGTCACACTCTTAAACATTTTGGGCGCATATGCACTCTGGAGCCCTAGACCGGGCAACGTTAGCACCCCTCCGTAGGCTGTCGAACACATGACACTCTTGGAGCTTAATCCCATGCTTCACGGACAAATGTTTTAACATATTGCTGGTATTAGCCTACTACCCTTACACTATAACAATATATACTACACTGGTTGCAGACGGCAGAATTTTCATCACGTTTAGTGAAATGGAGCCAGGCTTTGGATCTCTTCCTCCTCTCGGGGTTGACTTAGAGTCGTCGCAGCCACAGGGTTACAGCAACAGCGCGTAGCTAGCGTACAGGAAAGCTGCTGCCCATGAATTCATTTGGACTATTTTGAATGCTTAACAGGTAGCATAGATATTCTGTCTTCTCATTTTGTAGACAAAAACGAAGAGAGATTTTATCTTAGTTTTTCAATCATGCAAAACATTTTAGTCTCGTCTTTTTTCGTCAACAGTAATGCATTTTATTATAGTCTTAGTCAGCGTTTCAGGACATTGGTTCAGTCTCGTCATCGTCTCGTCTTAGTCTCGGAAAAACAGGTCGTTGACGAACATATTTAGTCTCGTCTCGTCTGACGAAATTAACACTAATCTGTATCTGTGCTTCATGTCCCTGAGCAAACTGAAATAAAGGTTTACTTATAGTAAACATGGTTTTTGTTACTAACCATATAAGTATAGATGTCTTATGGTTGGCCACAGTTATGGAAGAATGAGTGTTCCACTATTGAGGGAGACCGTGTGCTGGACTAGATGTCTTTACCCAGATACAGTAAAGTGCAAGTGCACAGGGCATCCTGAGGCTAAACAGCCATCTTGTTATCTGTAAAAAATGAACGTCGAAAACCGAGCGCTGGCAGATAGCGGCAGCATCTGCTTTGCGGCCAGCGCGCCGGGCCTTTCGCTGGGAGAAGCCGGGGGAGTTTAAGGGACCCGGCGCAGATTCTGGAGCTGGTTCTCGTTCATGGCTCAGTGGAGATGTCCTCCGGGGAGGAAAAGCTGAAGATGGCAGATTAGCGTCGGCATGGCGATTCCATTATTAAAACATCACTAGAGCCAGAACGTTTTGCACTTGGAAAAAAAAGGGCTTAAATGGGTTTAACGGATGAGGATGTGCATTAAATTTAGTGATTAATCTATGAATAAAAGTGTATTTCTATCCTTCAAGGAGGGTAACTACAGGCCAACCACGGATCTCTGCTAGAATTTGCCATTCACAAAAAGCAATGCAAGGTCAGAGAAAGTATATGCGACAGATGCCAGAAAGAGATAATGACCTCAGAATTTAAAAAATACAAACAACAGCCTGCCTGTCCGACCCCCTGATAACCAGGCTAGCGGGCTTGAGATAGAGGGCCAAATACGTGTTCAACTACAGTACAGGCCCTTCTACGGATCTACAGAGAGGGTCTGTATCAGCCAGAAATGTAGTAGAGAATACATTCCTGCCGTCCGTGCGTTACGAGCTTTGTAAGGCCACTGGTACAGCATCAGGACCCCTGCCTCAAGCGATACACATAAGCACCTGATTAGCAACATGATGGAAAAGCTAAAAAACAAACAAAAAATCCCACATCAACAGACGAACAGATGCATCTGCTAGACATTAGCAGCATAGCACAGGGCACAGAAGAAGTGAATGGAAAAAACAAGAAAAAGAAAAACAAAACTTGAGTTAGGTAACCAGCAGGGTTTAGTACTGTTAACTCAACATGGGGCCAGTGAAGACACAAAACAGGGAAGGACACAAAAAGTGCAGAAGGAAAATGAAAGAGAAAGTGACAAAATCGGGCAGGTATTGCAGGCGATTGGTGGATTTCCAGGCAGAAAGGTTGCCAGCTGGTCATGGGCTCGTGGGAGATGGATTGTTCCGGAAAGCAGACAGCTTACGGCGATTGCCGTTGTGGGGAGTTAGGGCTTGCGGAGGCGGTCATGGTCTCGGCGGTGAAGAGGGGGGGAGAGGGGGCTGGGTTGGGGGTTTGGAGAGAGAGGGTGGGGGTGGGGGGGCCTCACCTGATGCTCTCAGTCCTCGTCCTCGGCTAGCTCTGTCTCTTTGTGGACCACCACCCGCGTCACTGACATGTCGGGGTGCTGCTCTTTGGCTTCCTTTATAGCCTGCGCCAGGGCCTGCCCAGCAGAGGGCGCCAGGCAGGAGAGGCAGGCGGGGGGAGGAGGGGCAGGGCCCGACATGCCGCCAAAAACAAAACACAAACAAAAACAAAAACAAAAGAGGGAGGGGAAGCCACCACGTTAACGGAAAAGAAAAAAAACACAAACAACAACAGCAAAAGAACTGAGAAATCAAAAGGAGAACAAAAAAATATGACATACAGTGCAGAAAACTCAAAAGGACATCAAACTTGGGTTTAAATGTGCTTTCTCACTTGTTTTCAAATATTAGTATGGACTTGATTGAAACAGTTCATGTGGCTAGACCAATGAACCTCAATCAAGGCAGGGAAGTTAGAAAAGCTACATGTTCTATTTATGACCTACTGTAACATTTGTCAGATAAACAACATATAAACACAAAGATAGATGGAAAGACACTAAAACTACCACCATGTTAAACATGCTAGGAGAATGTTGGCTGTCGATGCTGGTCAGGTACACTTGCAATCCAGCAGCACGACAAAGTGGTCCGTGCACGAGTTACTATGGCAACCGTGTTCGCCACGACTGCAGGCATGGTGACCATGGCAATCGTCAAACAGATACCTGAATCCCCCATCCTGCCCCCCCCCCCTCCTTCCAGTTGCACAGGTACAACAGAAGGAACTAGAAATCAATGCACCCCCTCACTTTCTGACACTTGGAGGCACGTAGAGAAGACACAGGACTTTGTGACGCGCGCTTAAGAGAGAGCCGGCTGCCCTTGGGTTCCCGAGACACACTCTGTGGCAGGTGGGCTGATCAATGCCTCCCGTCTCAAGGCCATGACGACACGACCCGCGGACAGGTGGCTTACCTGTTGTGCCGTGCGGACCAACAGCAGGCTGGGCTCCAGAGGCAGGATATATTTAACCGGCGAGGCAGATTAATGAGGTGCGCTCTCTCTCTCTCCCTCTCTCTCTCTCTCTCTCTCTCTCCAGGGCGAAGAGCGGAAACCTGACTGAAGGCCCTGACAACCCGACCACGGGGGCCCAGAGACGAAGCTCCGCTCGGGGAGTAATCAAACGGTAGACAAAAGGCTTCCACCTCTCTGTGGCACTTGTCTGGACTTGTTACGGTGATATGTAGGTCGGAGATGTGGCAGGCTACATTAGACCTGAGCATCCCTTTAATGAGGGACTGGCGGCGGACTGAAGGTGTTTGTCTACTGGGCTGAACCAGAGGTCTCCGGTAAGAGACAACTTGGGGAGCAATACTGTGAGAAACAGATGAAGGCAGCTATATGAGAATAGCCCCAGTCTTCACTAATGATATCGGAAGATAGCTCCTTTGTGGTATAAACAACACATACATCTTGTCAGGTGTAGGGTAAGCTGAAATTCCCCTGACAAACCAGAAGAGGGAGCCACTACATGTGAGTTTTCTCTCTATTCATGAGTTTCACCAGGTCCCTTTCCACAGGTCTATTAATCAAGCGCCATGCAGACTGCATTCATAATCTAGCTACTTGATTGCATACACCTGTGTAATGGGACCTGATGAAACCTGAATACAACTGGCATAGTACCACCTAACATGATGGATGTAGAAGAGCTGGCGTTTCACGGCAGTGTCCTTCCCCTGAGGAATAGTGACGAGTTCGGGGGGGAAGGACGGCTCACCTGGTCGTGGTCGATGTCCGAGTCGCCCGTGATAACGATACGTTTCTCAATCCGGGTCTCCGACAGCCCTCCTTTTAGTGTCTGCCAATGAAAACAAGACCCGTGATGAATAAACTCAACAGACACACAGACACACAGAATCAAACTCAAACATCACACTCAACCCGACTGGAATGTCTCTTAAGCACATGATCACAAGGGGACGAGCTTGTCTGGACAGGTTTGCTACCAACTGCACTGTGCGATCTATCTTAATTAGTGAGGGGATGGCGTTGCCAGATCATCTGTGGCTGCCTGCCTGCTTGCTGAGGGCTCTGTGTAGACTCCAGCTCATGCGAGCGTTTACACAGGTGTCTTCTGAGGCTCGGAGGCCAGACGTGATATTTATTAGAAGCGACAGCATGTTGTGGCAACGAGTGCCAGCAAGATGACTATCCACTTCTGCCCACCAGCTCAAGAGACAAGGCTGGCATCACACACACTCTCTTTCTCTTTCTCTCTCTCTCTCTCTCTCTCTTTCTCTCTCTCTCTCTCTCACACACACACATGCTGAAGCATGCAAATTATCATATCCACACACACATACTCTAACACATATAACAAGCACACATACATAAGCACACACACACACACACACACTATACGATATCTCATTTGCACTCACTAACAAACATATACATGTAGACCGTACACACACACACACACACACACACACACACACACACACACACACACACACACACACACACGCACACAAAAGTGTATTATGCTGGAGGAGTGAGTCGGTAGGTAAACAGCAGATGTCCTAGTTCACACTGCCTGGAGGTACGGAGCGCAGCACAGGACGTGGACTCCCTGCCAAGCACCTGGTTTGCATTCAGCCCTTCTCCCCTGCACCCCACTGTTCTGAGACCAGTCCAGTCCTTCTCCCCTGCACCCCAATGTTCTTAGACCAGCCAAACAGACCAGCTATGGACTATGAGGCTGACCCTCTTATCCAAAGCGACTTGCATATGTCAATTATTCCAGTCTCCCTGGAGTAAAGTGCCTTGCTCAAGTGCACAGCGGTGGCAGCCAGGAACCCACCACTTATTCTGGCTACTGCATGCTAGCCCAGCTCTTTAACCACCATGCTACCACCACCCCCCCAAGTCTGGATCACCTCAATGAGGCATAACCACGGCTTTCTTTAAGGAAAAGCTGTTTGAAGGTGAACGTCTGATGGAGAATATGCGTAGGCTCTGTGTGTGTATGTGGTTACCTTGGTGATGTGAGTGGTGGTGGTTGTGCACAAAGACTCCGAGGTGATGGTCTGGGCCGTCATCAGAACACCGGGCTCGCCATCGCCACTACCGTCCAACTGGTGTTCACACACACACACACACACAAACACACACACACAGACAAAAGTCAACTAATTAGTCCACAGTATCTTTGGTGGTTGTGGGCCTGGGCTACGGGAATAAGAGGCAGCCTTGTCTGTGTGTTGCTGTGAGCTCTGAGGGGCTGATTAGCAGGTTAAACTCCCGCTCAGAGAGCTGCCTTGCACTGCATGTTACTGAGCCCTCCTACTCACTATCTCTGGTCAGAGGAGGGCCGACTAAAAGCATCTAGCAATCTAGCAGTCAGGGGGAAACAAGACAAACCAGACTCAAATATCTTACATTCTTAGTCACACCATAAATATTACATTGATACAGGGGGTCTAGAAGTAATTTGACTGTTTCCACAAGGAAATGGCTGCCCTTCTGATGCTTGACCTCAAATGCATTGGGGAGAGTGTATCTCTGATTCAGGTGCAGTGAAGCGTGACACAGGTGATGGACGCGTGTCTCTGTACCTGCGCTGCCTCGTATGTGATGGTCTTGGTCTCCGTGTGGACGATAGGCACCTCCTTGGTGGCGATCTCCGTCTTCTGGGCCGCAAACGTGTCCGAGATGGTCACCATTTCCGTCTTCACCACCGGGGGCTGGACAGAGAGACGGAGAGTTACAACCGAGACACTCGCGGAGACGCACACGGCTAGTAACACACACGCATGCATGCTGCGGGATGGAAAGGCTTGGCAAACTAGTCGAGGCCACAAGCATGGAGTCACACACACACACACACACACACAGCACCATCTACACAGCAAAAAGGGCAACGTTTGTCTCATGCGCAGCTCGATAGGAAAACAAAAACACCAGCAAAACTGAGCAAAGCAAAAACACACACATCTACAGACTAGATGTCTTTGGTTGTTACAGCACTGTACATGCAAACACACACATGCAAAACGCTACCGAACTGTAAAGAAATGAAAGATTGAGAAACAAACAAAGCATTAACCAACAAGCGCTCAGGGGCTCTGAGCAGCTTGGCTTGTTTCTTTTTCCCCACCCGCATCATCTTTACAGCCCTCACCAAGCACCACACAGCACAGCACAGCACAGTCATGCGTTAGCAACAGGTGAGAAAGTCATTGGGGACTTGACCATGTCGGAACCAGAGAGATAAGGCTGCAAAAACAGCCAAATGAGCTGGTTGGCCCAGTCCTCAAAAAAGGTTGCTAATGAATGAACTTTCCCCAGCACAACAATGGCTAACACACAACACACAGACAGACAGACAGACAGACAGACAGATACACACAAACACATATCACCACTGTGCCACAAGCTGGAAACAGACAAACACACAACGCAAACACCACACAAACATGCAGCTGTTCTGTCTCCATGCAACATCTAACGCCAATGAAGCAGGTGTCACCGCAAAAACCACAGGAGGACACCAAGGTGAAGGGAGGGGGTGGCGGGCATACCACACACATCGTTCTCCGAGGCCCACCAGCCAGGGGGCATGCGTGTGAATGTATATATGTATATACGTATGTATGTATGTACAGTATGTATGTATAAGTATGTATGTGGAAAAGATACACCAGTGCAAAGCAAAAAACATAAACAGAAATGAAGGCCAAAAAGCACCAGTGGAGATGTGATGGAGCGATGGCATGAGGTGGCAGGTGTTTTGACAGGTGGAGGTGGGGTGGTGTTGAAGAGGCTAGACAGAAGGTTGGCTGAAGGGCAAATAGGACGAGGAGCCAGTGACTCCTTCCTCCCCCCTCGTCGTGATTGGACAGCTCTGCGGCGCTGTGTTGAGTTGGGAAGAGATGCAGCCAGAAACCACGGCAACAGCAGCAAAAAGCAGCAGACATAGTGGAAGTCTTCCCGCATTGTATTTTTAACACTTTTACTGTTAACTTTGTGTGACTATAAAATTGCCGGTGAGAAGATAGAAAAACAACAGGGCAGTAGCAGTAGCCATATCATTGCCTGTTTTCATGCTCCTTTAGAGGGAGAAAAAAAGCTTTTAAGCACCTCCCACCAAAAAAGACACCCAATCAGAGCTCCCCACTGTGGTGAAAAAGGAAATGGGCCACAGAGTGGGTTGGAAGGTTGCAACTGGTGGAAATGTGTGTGAAGATGAAGATGTGTGTGTGCGTGTGTGTGTGTGTGTGGACGCTTAGGATGAGAAGGAAAGGATGAGGAAGAGGAGGAATGCCGGAGAGGAAGAGGAGCGTTTTGTGGCTGTTTATCTTTTTTTTTTTGGTTTGTTTTGTTGGGCGGCGTCCCAGCGCAAGCTCGAAGCTTCCAGGAGCAGAGGGAGGGCGAGCGAGCAGAGAGGAGGAGGAGGAGGAGGAGGAGGGGGGGGAGGAAGGTAGGCCCCCCCGAATATTACCTCAGAGCAACAAATAACCTGCGGGAGGTGGTCGGTGTCCACGTGCAAGGCGTCTCCGTTCACACGCGGCTCCTGCTCTTCCTCCTCCAGCGAGCCCAGGCCCTGCGCCTCTGCCGCCGAGTAGCCGTTAGGGGCCTCGTCCGGGGTGATCATCATCTCCTCTTCCACTATCCCGTCGTCCTCCGCCACTTCCGCGGGGGGCTGGGCGTCTTCTTTGGCGTCATTGGTGCCGTCTTCAACCACCACTGGCTGAGCGGGGGCTGGGGCGGGCTCAGGTTCGGCTTCGGCCTCGGCGATTGGCTCTGGCTGCGGCTCAGACGAGGGCTCTGGTTGGTGGTGCTGTTGCTGCTTGTTGAGCTCGGCTTCTTCCTGCTCCTCCTCCTCGGGCTCCTCCTTGATCTGCTCCACGGAGACGCTGGTGACCTGCGGGTGGTACTCGGCCTCCTCTTCGCTCTCGCTGTCCGAGGAGGCACTGGCCTCCTTGGCGGGCTTCTCCTCCTTGACGGTGACTCCCACCGCTTGTGTCGCCGGGGCCGGCGCGGCTTGCACCTCCGGGACGGCGGACGTCGCCGGTTTGGGAGTTTTCCTGACCTCCTCCACGATTACGGTCTCCTCGATCTCAACCACGGGCTGCGTGGCAGCGGTGGTCGCCGCGGCGACAGCCTCAGATTTCTGTTTGTCGTCTGCGCTCTACGGACGTCGGCGGAAGGGAGGGCAGGGGGTGGGGGGACGAAAAACACAAAGAGACAAAAAAAAAAGAACATAAAAGATGACACAACCACACAACCGAAGAAAAACAAGAAGCAAAAAAACCACCAAGAACAACAAAAACATTTTTTACAAACACGTCAACGCAAAGAATTACGAGCAAAAAACACATGGAGGACAAGACACAACAAATGGATGACCACAACATGATCATGGAAGCAATGTGATGTGACCATGGGTCAACCTTCTCTAGGTTGCATTCAGAGTAGAGAATGAGAGAGAGGAGGTGAACGAATGAAAGATGGAGAAATGGAGTAATGGATGATGTCTGGATGGGAGATCATGACTGAAATGGAAAAAATGGGTGTTTAATTGTGTTGTTAGGTGGTGGTGGTGGTGGTGTTCGAGGGTGGAGGGAGGGTTAGAACGGGCGACTGGAGACCACCTTGGCGACGTCTTTGCTCTCCGGGAGGAAGGTCTCCATTCGGGGCGGAGATTTCTGTGGGACAGAAAACGGTAACCATAGGAACCACGGTCAGGGCAACGCCATCGAGGGTGAAAAAAGGGAGAAGAGGGAGGCGGGTAGAAATGCTACTGTAGCACTGTGGAGGAGCCCTCTCGGAGTCTTAGGAGGAGGAGGAAGTGGAGGAGGAGGAGGAAGTGGAGGAGGATGGAGGATAACATGCTCCTCCATGACCTCCACATTTCTCCCCCTCATTTCCCATAAGCCTCAGACTCAAGAGAGAGGGAGAGAGACAGCCCCGACAGTGCCACAGTGCGGCAGAGAGAGGCGCGCAAACAAGCAGTGAACGCCTGCCACAAGCACGTGGAATGGAATGTATGAAGAATCTTATAAAAAACAAATATTTGAGTGCTCGAAGTTTATGCCCCGTCTCGCCTTGTCCCAGTAGGACTATAGGTCTCAACCTATATGAGCAAACAATGATGTTGACACGGAATTGAAGGCCGAGAGAATAACACCGTTTGGCCTCAACAGCTGGATGGCTACACTTCTCTAAAAGAGCAACCGTTTTCAGATTCACAACATTACTTATTTTCTACTTAAATAAATGTTTAGAGGCTGGCTCTCCATACGGTTCTAGGTCATGTGCCCTACCAAACAACATGCTTATCACTGGCCAGTCAAGTAAATACAATTTTCCAATTACTTAAATTATATTATATTATAGATTATACATTAGATTAGATTATAATCAGGGGAAGTGGCCGTTACTTTAAACAAGGCCAATCTGTCTTGTGTACGCTGTCAGGCCAATTTTACTTGGTATCTGTCAGGATACAGTGACCTACAGAGACCTACGGTGGCCTGGAGTGGACATAAACTTTTCCGTTTTTAGTTATTTCTTCAGAGATGAATCATGAAGGCAGCAGAGCAGCGAATGGAGCTGTTAGTTGTTGCATGGAAAGAGAAAATAAACAAATAATAATATAGAAAGAGAGAAATAGAAAAAAAAGACATAAAAAAAGAGACAGGAAGAACACAGCAAGAGGGGTCCTAGTAAGGAAGCACCTCGGTAGAGCGCTGGCCCACGGGCACAGCGACTAGAGTGCCCTCTGCTGGTCCGGCTGTGGTAGTGCAAGAAGACACCAGGCCTAGGGAAAAGCTGGCCTTACTCATAAAAAGGGAGGTAAGCTCCTCTTCTAAGCTCTACATAGGTCAGAGAACGACAGAGGAAGAGAGAGAGAAAATAAGAACACAAGAGAGGTCAACACAAGAGAGGTCAAGACAAAGAGTGAAGAACAGAGGCAGAAAAGACTGACCGCTTGTAAAGACAAAACCTAGATAGAGATAGAGATAGACAAGAAATATGAGTGTGCTCAGTTTATAGGATACTACTAAGTGCACCATGAAAGCGGTCTATGACAGGTCTTTAATGACAGCACTACACACACACAGAACATTCTAGCAAGACTAGCAGGGTGGTCTGCTTCAGAGTGGCTCCTTGGAGCTCCCACAACCACACACAAAGCTAGCATGGCCTGCCTTTATGAGGCAGCTTTTTTAGCGTGATACACAGATGAGAGCATTCTGGAAAAAAGCAGAAATAAACATAGGACGACGTAAAAAAAGGCTAGTGTTTGTCAGACATGCCACAGACACCCAGATCCTGGCCAGAGGAAGTCTCACAGCCCAGCCTTTTGAGAGAGGAACATGCGGCAGATCACACACAGCAAGACAAAGCCACTAGACAACAAAAACGTCAGAGTGAGAGAATATTTCGGAGACACCGTGAGATTGAAAGAGTGGGCGGAAAGTTCTGGCAAGCACACACCTGAAAATGAATGTGTGAGGCATTCAGCGTTGCCAGAGCGGAGGATTTTGAGTTTGAAACAGACGCAAACATTCAAGAATCCAGGGAAAACAGACAAACAAAACAAAACAAAACAAAACAAAACAAAACAAGACAAAACAATAAGTGTCTCAAATATTCACAAAAAAAAGCAGTGGAATGTGCAGTGAGACCATTTGAAACCGAACTGGTGAGACCAACAGGGTCAGAAAATAGCAAATGGCACAAAGACAAGTACAAAGGTGCATACATGGCATATTCAGCATAGGAAATCAAAAGATGGAGAGAGAAAAGTGTATCAAAGATCACAATGAAGCTCAGAGATTTCAGCAGCACGAGGAGAATCACAGAGAGGAACCGTCATTGATATTGAAGCAGATTTCTTCAGATTCACAGATAGAGCACAGTAGACACACAGTACAATACAGTACAGTACAGTATTACAAGACCAGAGTGGTGTTCGCATGCGAGGAAAGGTACAGTTGATCAGAATGCAGCCACATCATTGGCTGAGAGATCAGAGAGTGTAGCCCTGCCATTGGCTGAGAGAGGAAGAATAGCTTTGTGACTGATGTGAAGAGGCCGCCGCCAGGCAATCATGTGACAGCTGGGATTATGGGCAAAATACAATCTTTAAATCCAATTAGGGACGAATGGACTGAAACAGTTGTGCCGTTCCAGTGACGTGGGTTTTGGCATCTGGCTCAGGTTGGCCCAACAAAGAACGCTATAGGTTGGTAGACATCATCTCAAATGAGACGTGACTTGTTTATGCCGTTTCAATTAGGAAGATCCCAACTGCCACATAATAGAATGTGAAGACAAGAAAAGAAACAGGCAATCATTCAATCAAAAATGCAAATGGCCAATTAAAACAGCAATGCTGAACCAGAAATTGTTTTTGTAGTAGTTTTGTTGTTGCTGTTGTTGTTGATGATGATGCATCTTTATTTTGAACCCTAGAGATTATGTGAACCCCTCCAGATTTTTCTGACCATGTTCTGGCACAAGATTTTTCTTTCCTTTTGCTTGGCCCCCCTGATGGTAACACTAAGTGAGGTAAATGTCCACCCCAGTTGGCACATCTTGCATCAGAACATGGCCCTGTGGAAATGGAGTGCCCGTGCCGCGGGCAGAGATCCAGGAGAAGTGGGTGGCACAGAGTAGCCAGGCAGGCAAGGAAGGAACCCAAGGGCTGGGAAGGGCATAGGGGCACAGAGCAGGGCAGGTAGGCAGGCAGACTGGAGGGGAGGTCACAGGGTCAAGTGGAGGTCAAAGGTCGGAGAGAAAGCGGGCGCGGCAGACGTACCCCTTGGGCCTGCAGACGCAGGCTGGTGACGGGACTGGCGGTGAGCCGCTTGTCCCACTGACTGGGGCGCGGCTCGGGGGTGGCCTCCATAAAGCTGCGCTTTAACTCGCTAATGCTAGCCTGATGTTTCAAAACATCGTCCTGGGTCTTATCCAGGTCCTACGGCAAGCCCCAACAGACAAATAAAACAAAAAAGCCCCATCCGAAGCCAGGATGCAAGAGGAATTGGGGGGGAGGGGGGAGTAAGAGGGAGGAGGAAAAAGGAACACACCAACAACAAGTGCATTAGTTTGCAAAACAGAACAATAAACCTCAACCCCCCCTTCCCCCTTCACCAATACAAAATAACACAAAGACAAAGTCAAGCCTCACTCGATGCCCTGCTTTGTGGTGCAGTGTTGGTGCAGAGAAAATACAACAACAGTTCCTCACAAGCACAGCAGGTGGTGCCATAACCCATGCCAACCAATTAAAAAGGGGCCTCCCCGTGGCGCATCGCAGGGAGACCGTGGCGGCGGGTGAATCAATCGGTCACGCACATTCAAATCGCCCATGTAATCTCATTAATGGCCCTGGCATCCAATTAAAGGCCACTGGGACTGCCACTCCGTGACCTCTGCTGGGACGACAACAGCGGAGCGGGAAGGAGCGCCGCAGATTAACGCTCCCCGACACCGGACATGAAAACACGAAAACAGCTCCAGGAGCCAGTCACCTAATGCAACTGTTACTCGCTTATATATGTATTCAAATGGATGGCTAGGTCCAACTAACAGGACTAGCAATTATGGCTGCATTGAGAAGTTAATATACAATGCATGCACAAAGAATAATTTCATGGACCATGAGACACTAAATAATACGCCCTCTTCTCAGACCTCGAATTGTTAACTTTTGTTTCTGTTATATTTTTGAATAGATGACTGTATAGCTGTTGATATATGAATGTATATTATTTATCATCAATACAATGCTGGTTGCATGAATGTAATGCTATCCAATGCACAGCTTTCTTTTCTAACGCAACGTTCATCGTTTCATCGTTCTTCTGCCGCGTGGAAGTGTGTAACTCAACACTTTAAAGTGAATTCCTGAGGTTACTGTGCACCTCAATTAACTTGCACCACCAGGGCATCAATAAAGTGAGGCTTGCTTAACAAGACCTAAAGGGAAAATCCACCCCAAACACCCCGAGGCTCTGCTGCATACTAGACTGTTTTTCTCACTCTGCACTCTGCAGCAGACTAAGGAGCAGAGTCAGACTCAGGACCCAATATCTCCTGTTGTAGAATCTGTTCTAGAATCAGAATTGTATAGCATGACTAGATGCATTTAGTCATGCATCTCTCCTCTGCATTACCCAACTGTCCTAACAACTAAGAATGAACAAATAAAAATGTCCAAATATTTGATCTTCTGATGGTCGAAATGGACAGATTAGCTTTAACCTTTGTATTATATTGCTGAAAACGTTCCTCCCATAACACAGCATATATAAAAGCTATTAACTGGTCATGGGAATGTAGACAAGATCTGTTACCGCAGCACAACTATAAAGCAGCAGAAACAGAAGCTACAGGATTACCATTTTGCCTTTAAAGAGACCAGCTCAAACATGGGGTGGATTTTGCCTTCAAGGGTTCAAGCTCCAGTAGCAGTGTATAGGGCTCCCAACCTCCCTTCCCATACATCAAAGACATGAAGCTGTCGATCAAAAAAGCCCTATGCAGTGGTTATGATTTGGGGTGTGCCTTCCAAGTTCTCAGAGGCATTTCACAACTTTCACAAGTCATTACTGGGAAAAATATGAAACTCTACAGGCATGATCGGATGCTTGGCTCAGTCTGTGGTAACCAAGAAATACCACAAACACCCACCATGCAAGCAGGTCCATTAGGCTTTTGGGTAAGCCATGCCAGTGCACATACTGTACACTGTAGACCAGTATGATGTGTGAAGGGTCTAACGTTGTACAGTCTCACAGGCCATACAAAGCTCTGTATTCTAAAATTTTAGCTTTAGATATGATGCAGCCCATGGTGCATCAATCATCTTAAAAAAAGAATAACTGGTGAATTGCTATCAAGTAAAAGTGAAACCAGACAAGAGCATTATCATTTTCTAGGGCCGAGTTAGGAATGCAGCACTTTTGTCACAACACTGCAGCGGAACAGCTTCATGTCTTTTTATTCCCCCCCGATAACATAACAACACATTCTGGGTGAGATTTTAGTTTGTTACAAAACAAACAAACAGAAGTAATGACATAAATTAAAAAATCACCACAGCAACCAAAAGCAGAAAAACAATTCCCTATCTGGTTAAGGGAAAATGGTATTAGTGTTGTTAAAGGATTCCAAAAACAATTTCAAAAACAACCAACCAAAGAACCAAACGCACTCCTCACCCATCCCATCAAATGCATTCGCTTATCCCATTAGAGGGTGTATGAGTGAGAGGGTGGCCACCGGCAAACTGCTGTGGCCATCGTCTCTCCACCAAAATTTGGCTTGTCCAACATGCACCCATTCCCACATCCAGATCATGCAAGTTTATCACACACATCCATCCACACACGCACACAAACACACACACACACACACACTCACACACGGAGAGACAGGCCGATGATCATGCAATCACACACACAGAGTCTGATAGTGAGAGGCAGGCAGCCCAGGATAGTAGCCAGGAGAGAGTCACGAGAGGTTGATTGTTTAGCCGCGGTCATACCAACCTCCAACATTAAATTGCTATGTCTGACATATATATTTTCGCCCTGCACTCTCAACTTGCTCTGTGAAGGTCAAACAAAACAAAATGAAAAAAGAGGGGGGAAAAAAAGACAAGAGACGTTTGCAAAAGTGAAAAAGAAAAATATGCCACTGAAACATGTGCACGTGAAGTAGACTTGGCTGGTGAAATCAGGGACACAAGCACTGCAGAACTGGAGTCAATTAGAGTACAGAATAGATCACAATATCAAATTACTTGTATACCCCCTAAAGAAAACCATCGCTCATTGGCAGGCTGTATTGCTGCAGAGATTGTTTCTATATGCTGATTGGACGATTCACTCAGTCACCTGTGCATTGCATCCCTTGTTTCAGATCAGAAAATAAAAATGATCACAGGAAGAATTAACACCACACACTGAAATTAATGAAATTAACCAAAACAATAAATAATTACAGAAATCAACTCCAACAACAATTTTGAGCAAACTGAATGATTCTACGGCGCCCTCCCCCAAACAGAAAAAAAAATGTAATTCAGGGCGAGCAGAACATTGACAAAGACATAGGAACCCCAAGATCTAAAAGACAATTAAAACAAACAAACAAACAAATAAACAAACAAACAAACAAAAAAGAACTAAACGGAAAAAGCCACTGAACGAAACTAATTAACGAACAAACGCAAACACTCGTTTTAACCTTTCTCAAGATGACCTCCGATTCCTCTGCATCCTCCTGTCGGACAGCGAGGGTTGGGGGGGTCAAGGGGTGTGGGAAGGAAAGGATATGTTAGTGCAAAAGGGTTACGCTCACAGCTCCCGTTCAGAGAGCAAAGACACGCACACACACACACGCTTAAGAGTGCTGAATACTGCACGGTATGATGGGATAGGTGGCGCGTGCGCGGCACTCTCACGGACCTCGGCGGAGTCGAAAGTGGCGGCCGTGGTGGCGGCGGCAGCTCCATCGCTTAGCATCTCGTCTTCATCCTGTGTGGTCGCCGTGACGGAGATGATTGACGTAGCATTTGGAAAGGGGAGGAGTGGGGGGATGGGGGGGGTTGTAAGAAAAGGTGACATGGATGATGTAGGGAGGGGGGAGGTTCCCCCCCATTCCCAAATGCGATTCAACTGTCTCACATCACACACATACACACACACGCACGCACATACAGCAACATACACACTCAGGTGGTGTGATGTCATGAGAGGGTTCCACCTCCGATCTGAGGCTGGCCAATCAGAGCGAAGCATGAGGGGTGGTGGTGAGGAGATGCTCATGCTGCTCTCAGAGCGCCAGGCAGTCCAAGGGTTACTGGTGTGATCTTTCTTTTCTGTGTACATGACCGTTTTCTCTTTTCTTAAGGAAATATTCAAATGGTTTAACGTTGCTATGTTGCGCTATAAAAGACCTGAAAGCTCATGTTTACAAAAGAGTGCTTGGGGGTAGTCTTAAACGGAAAACACTTGAGAATTGTGGCATAATTCGTGATCCATGAAATTTAGGGATTTTGAGTCCGATATTAAGCGCATTTAAAAGGCATTGGCATGATTGCTTGGTTTGTGGCTTATCTGTGCAGTAAAAGAGATTTTCAAACAAGATTTGTGGGGTAAGTCTTTCAAAGCGGCGTCTTGCTAAACAAAGAAAAGCTTGGAGTCCTATTAAGACTGAAAGGTGAGCAAATAGAAGTTTAGACATCAATCTCACAGAAGGGTCGAGCAGGAAACAAAAACGTTTAACAGATTTTGAGAGGGAAAACAGCAACTATTGGCAAGACGAAGTCTAAAATGACCCACTGACGTTTACCATAGCTCTACGGGATTATCGGGATTTTGCAAAAAACAAAATGGAACGTTTTCCCTTCCCCAAGAACAAGCTCAACAGGGCAATGGCTACCAGTTAATAAATACACAGAAAAATCAGGGCAGAGGAGAGGAGAGGGGTGAGGGGGGGTGGGTTGGGTTGGGTTGGGTTGGGTTGTGCAGGACAGCAGACTCTGAAGAAGCAGAGAGAGAGGCAGATGCAGTGGGGGCAGAACTGAAGCGGACAAAGAGGTGACGCTGATAGGAGTGTGTGAGGATCTTTTGCCCCTCGTAAGGGTTAGGAGCAAGGGATAAGGGAGTAGGTTGTGGGTGGGTGGGTGGGTGGGTGAGGGGCTGGTTGGTGGTGTTGGAGCAGCAGCTTGCTCTTAAGCAGCGGGGTCACACAACTCCTCTGGCGTGCCCAGCTTGGTGTAGGGCGCCGTGGTTGGCGAGGGTGAGGGTGAGGGTGAGGTCGGGGTCGGGGGGACGGGCAGGCGGGAGGAGGCGCGCGCCTCCAGGTAACAGAGGGCCAGAGCCAGCGGCAGCGCCAGCAGCAGCGCGAAGCCCAGCGACTGCGAGGCGGAGAGCAGCACGGCGAAGATGACCAGGAAGGAGGGCACCAGGGACGGGGAGGAGAGCGGCAGGTGGCGCTGGAGCCCGGCGGGCAGCACGGCCGCCAGAGACTCCTCGGGCAGGCTGGGGAAGCACAGGTAGCCGTCCTCGTCCAGCAGAGAGGGCAGCCGCAGGCCCTGGCACGCCGCCACCAGCGAGAAGAACCCCGAGCGGCCGGGAGGAGGAGGAGGAGGAGGAGGAGGAGGAGGGGTGGGGGACTGGACGTGCGCCTCCCCGTCCGACAGGGCGCTCTCGAGGGCCTCCTCACAGCACTCGCAGCCCGGGGACGAGGAGGCGGAGGAGGAAGAGGAGGAGGAGGAGGAGGGGGTAGGAGGAAGAGCAGGAGAAGGGGAGGTGTTGGGGAAGGCGGGGTCGTGATCTGAAGAGGTGGTGTAGGCGGAGGTGGGGTGAGGGGGCTCGTCCCCGTCCAGCTGATGTAGCTGCTGCTCCCCGCCCGTCCAGGAGAAGGGACCGTCCTCCGAGATGTCGGACAGGACGTCCAGCTCCGAGATGGTGTCCAGGGCGGGCGGGAGGGAGGAGAGGGTGGAGGAGGAGGGCGAGAAGGGGAACATGAAGATGGACTGTGGAGCGGGACAGGAAGGTGGGTGTATGGAGGGGACGACGACGATGACGATGATGAGGACATCATCAACCCATCCCAAACCCCACCCAGAAATCAAAGCCCAGAGCCATTCCACGACAGGACACGGCGGTCGTGCAGGAGAGAGAACAACGTGAGGGTCAGAAAACAACAGAAACGACACCACCCAACAGAGAAGCGCAAAAGTAAAATATGCATTTTACGTAAGAATGCATGGCAAAACACACAAAGACGACGCCAGAGGGGGGTGGGGGTGGTGGGGTGGAGGAGTGGGGGGTTGAGAAGGAGTGCGTTGGGGAGGAAAAGAAGGGAGAGAGAAACAAACCATTAGTCCGTGAGACAGAAAGCAGGACAGGAGTGCAGTGCAGAAGAGAGAGAGAGAACGAGTGTGTGTGTGTGTGTGTGTGTGGGGGGGGGTTGTGGACAGGGTAAGAGACACAGGAAGGGTCTCACATGGAGGATAAGAGGAGGAAAGAGGGGTTGGGGGCAGGGAGCAGCTTATACAAACATCCTAGCACATAAGCTAGTAAATCACTACACAGCTAATACAAAGAGGCTTAATGAACCGCTGTACCTTTACAGAGATGCTGATGTAAACACAAACAAGAAAAGAAATGAGCCAATGGGAGAACAGAAACAGAGAACAGACCCTGGGCCTGGTCATGCCCAGATAAACACAGACGGCGCAACGTTCCTTCATCTCATCTTTTTTTTGTCTTTCTTTCCTTTTTTTGTCTTTCTAATGTTTTCCATCCATCTTTCTGCTCTACTCTCTATCCCCCCCTCTCCCCTCCCCATCCCCCTCTCTGCGTCTGCCTTCCGGTCCTGGTTGCCATCCCTGCTCCCCCTCAGCGAAGAGCAGGCCCAGACAGTGGGAGCGTGTCCTCTCTGTGACTCCCTTACGCCCCAGAGCTCCACCTTCCTGTCGCTTGGAGGGAAGCAGCTGCTGGCTGGTAGTCCTGTCTCACCCTCACCAGAGCCCACCCACCCTCTATGTGCTCTCACACTCTCCCTGGTCTGGTGTGGTCCGAGGCTTGGCCCCAACCTCCCCGCAAACCGTGACTGCTGTCCTGTCCAGTCCAGTCCAGGCCTTCTCTCGTTGGGTTTGTTAGACGCAGGACTCCAACCCCCGTCGCTCCCAACCCTACTGACCTCTCGTTCTTTCTCTATCTTTCTCCATGTCCCTCGTTCCAGGTTACATAACGGCCCATAACGCTCAGAACTCTCTTTCATGGCTACATTGTCGGGGGCTCTCTGAATGCATTCTTTCATTCGACCGACAGCCAGCAAATGTCAACGATGTCTCTTAAGCAGCCTGCGCGAGCTAAGGGACTATGGGGCGAAACAGAGGGCGATGTCATATCCTGCGCGCTCCTCGGCCAGATCCCCCCCATCCTAATTGGATTCAGCCCTGTGTTCCACACAACAGGGCCAGTTACCAGAGCTCGGAGAATAAACGGAGCTCCATGAATGGCCGGCATTTGTCGGGAGATACAGTACAGACATTTCAGGACTGGAAAATTGAAACAAGCAGATAGGGGCGGGGGGTGACTACTAACAAGAGCAGCAAAACAAGGGGAATGGCTTTCAGTTCACAGGACATCACGAGGCCCGTATTTTACAAAACAAAAACATAAAAAAGAAGAAGATGATAAATTAACCAAATCGTACAACTGGAATGAAATTAAAAGGGTGAGTTGAGTTTTTGAGATACAACCTAAGAAGGCAATTCAAAGCAAAACAACAATAAACAAAAAACAAAACAAACAAACAAAAACAACTGAATAAACAACATCTTGGGGAAAAAAAGGTGATGAATGCTCACTCCTGGGATTTTCCTGTCAGAATGATGAGGACTGAAAACATGGCGTGAGGAGGTACTGTAACATCACAGAAAAGGTTAAGCAGAAAGAGAGGGGGGTAGTGAACGATCCGCTCACCTTGGAGTCGGAGGAGAGCTCCAGGGCGGGGTCTCGGCCGTTCTCCTTCTCGCCAAGAGGGCCCGAGCCATCACTGGTCACACTGATCACTGGAGCTGGAGAGGGGGAGAGAGAGGGAGAGAGGGAGAGAAAGAGAGAGAGAGAAAGGGAGAGAAAAGTGGCGTTAATGATAGAAGTTGGTATCCTTTCTCTCCAACTCTTTTGGACTTACACAATATAGAGAAAGGCCATGATGGGGAGAGGACATGCAGGGCCACATAACACTGGGGTTCTGAAGACCAGAACGCCATACTGGCCACCAGAGGGGGGAAGATCACCAGCACTCGTGTGCAAACACACACACACACACACACACACACACACACACACGTCATTCATATCACCAATTCATTCATTCATTCATATCAGCCATACATGTTATCCTCTGCTCTATCTGAAGTTCAGTTTGCAGTCATAGCCACACACACACACACACACACACACACACACACACACAGGCCCTCTGCAAAAAGCCTGCTATTTGTAAAATGACTGTGCTTGCTGTGCGAGTGTGGTGTGCCGATTTAGGACGCGTCTGATTGGCTGTTGGGGGGGGTCGGTGGTGTGAGAACATGAGGCTGGAGAGTGCGGCCCGCCACAGCTTTGGGCTCCCAGGGTGTAATGTGACTGCACTCTACCACCCACTGCGCCACTCTACACACTCCCTCCTATGGGAATGAGTGGGAGTGTGTGTGTGTGTGTGTGTGTGTGTGAATGTGGCAGAAGAGGAGTCCATGAATCCATATCCACACACACACACACACTGTGCAAAGACTGGTTCAGAGCCATCAGGAATCCCAGGCTAAATCAGAGCCACAGAAGCCTATAAATACCCGCGGAGGCGGCGGATGCTGCTCAGTTAGCAGGTTTTCCTGTGATGACTGGGCGCTTCTGTTAAAGCTCTTCTCATGTTCCAACGGGATTCTCCTTTGCCACTCTTCACCACCAGTGGCCCACTCTCTAGGGCTTCAGACCCGTTTCCCATCACCCATCTTCCACATCAAACGTCATCCATAGATGCCTACGGTGAACGAGACCTCAGACCTGCATCAGCAGGACTGAACTCAACCCGACGCAACACTCAAGAGTTATTGCTCATTGGCCATTCTGCCTCGAGGCTAATTTAAAGCGCAGCCTGGACAGACATAAAGTAAACCGCGGCATGTAACAGCTCGTTGCAAATGAATGGATGGCTGACCTATTGATTGGCGGTTCGTTCTAATGGATGGGGGTCCTGACCCACGCAACTTGCCGCGGCCGTAACTCACATCTGCTCTTGGAACAGCGCCAACGCCGTGAGCACTGGCGCATCTGTCGCTGTGAGCAACTTGGTCAAAACAGTCGTCCTGGGCTCTGTGCCATAAATATGTAGTCTGGTGTTACAAGGATATATACGACTATACAGGAGGCCAGAGGTAGGTGTGCTCCACTCCACATGAAAGATAAGGTGTTGGGTGCGTAAAAAAAGGAAACACTAGACACTGAAGACGGCATAGGCCCAAATGTGTCCGTCTTGCGACATGTTTTCAACTGAATTAAATGAGTTCTAGCTTGAGAGTGCGTTACTTTTTTCTTTCACCCAAGGATGTACAGTACAGTAACTGTGAAATAGCTCTTCAAAGAGCAACAAGCACTGATGGAGTGGCTGAGTGGTTGTACTACACCAGGCAGGATAACAGGGAGGTGGTCACTGGTGGATGAGACGTGAGAGAACGTTCTAGAACTAGTAAACTGGCTCTGCATTGCAGTCCAAGCTGCTACGAGGATGCTAAAGTTACAGGAAGCTGGGGGGGGGGGGGGGGGGGTGGTCACATTACATCACATTCCACTATTATGTCATTTCCAGTGGGGAATCATCTGAAAAAACATGGCAACGAAACACTGATCAATTTCAGTGGTGGGAAGAAAAGTGTTTCCAAAAGGAAATGTCTTCATGGGGCTCTGTACAGGGGCAACAAATCACTCAGAGTTCATAGTGATGGGGGCAGGGGGGGTAAGAGGTGTGTGTCTGTCTTCTGGTTCTCATGCCCCCGCACATACACATACACACACGCACACGCTCGTTCACCCCCACAAACATTTCCTTGGTTCGGGAGGAGACCCCCAACCAGACCCATCCCCTGGGCGTCCAGCGCGAGAGGAAACAGATGCGGCGGTCACTTCCTGTGCGGAGCCGCTACGACAGGAAGCAGGGATGGGATGTGGAGCCCACAGCACGACGCTGACACTGTACAGGCCACCACCAAAATGGAGGAGACACGATAGGAGAGAGGGAGAGAGACGCAGCGCAGCTTCCACTCAAGGTTCCTTAAAGGGGTGGGGGGAAACCAAAGCCCACGACGGCTTCAAATGATTTCCGCAAGTCAAGCAGATGTGTCCTTTCAAATTACAAGCGCAAAACCAGATTTGGCTTGGTTTACTGTGTGTAATACAGCGGAACACGAGATAAATAAAGAATAAAGAATAAAAAAAATAAATAAATGTAGTCCTGCTGACCCACATTTGTAGTGGTCTGTATTAACCTCTGTGCCTAAGCCAGCCTGAGCTCGACCACCCTCTACAGCTTACTAGATGGAGGAAAATAGCGATCTGATAACACGTTGATCCTTATCATACTTATGCCAGTGCTTAAAACAGCAAATCTTCCATCTCGCATCAACTGATCTCATGTTCCAAGGTTCCAAGGTGTCTGTGAATGTTCCGTTTTAGCGTTCTAAACTTCTTTCTGCAGCATCTCATATTCTTGGAAAAATATCTAAGACTCCCAAATAATACAATTTACAGAAACACTGCTATGTGGATGCTCCAAGCTTAACAGCATGGTGTACTCTTGACACACACACACACACACACACACACACACACACACACACACACACACTTGGGCTCAGCGATTAATAGGGACAGCAAGATAGGCCCCTTATGAGAGGGTTGGTGAGTGCTGCAGTTGAGTGCTACAGTTTGAGGCTATAAATTAAACGCTGGGAAAAGCTCCTCACAACACGCCAGACAAGCCGATTCATGTCGGGGGACGAGGGACGACGGAGTGAAAGATTCTCCCACCTCTCCGCCACCCCCTTCTTCTTGGATAAGGCCGTTTGTCGCTCCGTCTCTGATCTGATCTTTTGGGCTCCACTGTGTGCTTGTTCTTTTCTCTCCTTCACCTCCCTTGCTTTCTCTCCATCTCACCCCCTTTTCCGTTTTGTTTTCTTTCTCTCCCTCTCTCTCCCTCTCTCCCTCTCTCCCTCTCTCCCTCTCTCTTTATCTCTAGATAATGCGGCTCAAAGCTCACTTCTCTTTCTTCTCTAGTGTTGTTGGTTGTTTTTGTGTTCATCCCCCCGGGAGCTCAGCTCTGTGCGTGTCTCTTTGATCCGGGCGAGAGGAGAGAGGTGGCTGATGTGGAGGCTGTGTGGAACCCCCGCCACGTGTCGTCTGTGGGTTCGGACCGAACGTGCCCATGATGACCCCACACCGCAGAGGGGCAGAGCCAAGGGGATCAGGGATCAGAAACAAGGGGCAAACTGGGGGCAGATCTGGACAAATCTCTCGCACACACACACACACACGCGCACACACACGCGCACACTCTTTCTCCAGCAATCTTGACATAAATCCTTTCTGGAACTGCACTCCAACTCTCTACTCAAAATCACCCACACCCAAAACAATCTCACAGATCAAGCTTCAAAAAAACAACAAAAGAAGGCTGAGCCCTTTGGCTACGAAAGAAGCTTTACATTCAGGAAGTATGTATAAACAATTGTACTCATGTACTCAACAAGTACAATCTCTCTGACAGTAAGCCAAGTCTGATCCTGACACACACACACACACACACACACACACACACACACACACACACACACACTCCCTCCAGCTTTCTTACCTCCGTCCAGGCTCCGGGAGATGCGCTTGCTGGAGGTGCGCTGGAAGTAGGGTGCGGGCCGGTCGATGAGCGAGCTGGCCTGCCTCGTCTGGGCCTGGGTGCGGCCGCTGTAGCGGAACTTGGAGCCCAGCGTGAGGAACTTGGCCTTGGTGGGCTGCTCAGGGGTCATCAACCTGGATGGGCAGGAACAAGCGCAGCAGTCAGACCCAGCTCCAACACACACACACACACACACACACACACACACACACACACACACACACAGCTCCACATGGAGGCAGATTAAGAGAGGGACACACATCCCTCCGCTGGTTTAGATAATGGGGCTCAAGGGTTCAAAGCCAGGGCAGACAAGGGAACCGCTAAACTTTTTAACTTCACCCTGGGAAGGTGGAGGGACAGCTTTATGTTACCACACAAGTGAGCGCTGTGAATGGATCAATTTAAAAAAGGCTCTGTAAAGGCAGGGGGAGGACTTGGGGGAACTAGGTTTTGGCATCGGGTGCTTCCAAAGAAAACCTGTGGGTAGAAAAAGTAAGGAGGGAATGCAATCTGGCTTCTATTCACATCTCAGCGAAGGCAGGGGAAATTCTTCAGTTCTAAGTGTCTCTACAGGAGAAACAACAGCTCTCCAGTCAGACAACAGAGTACGGCCAACGGAAAAACAAGGGGTTTACGGTGAGAGCGTGTGTGTGTTTGTGCACATGTGTATAAAATCAAGTACATAACATGGCATGATCACTGGTCAGTCAGCCAGACAAAGTCCAGGACTAGCACGTCCAGCTGACAGAAGTGTTCCTCCTTCTAGAACATTTCTGCCTGTTTCTCATTCTGCTTCGTCGGCGGACCGGTGAGTCACTCGAGTGAGTGTTCTCGGTTTTCCTCCCCGTTCCCGTTCCCTGACCTACACCACTACTCCCTGCGACAGCTGTGTTTGGGCCCCGATATCATCAGGAGACAAAAGAAGGGGGGCAGAAGGGGGGCGGAGGGGGGGACTGGGGCTGGGGTGGTGGGGAGGTCCCTGCCCCTATCTTTAATCTCCCATAGTGCAGGCCTCCGCCATCAACAGCCCAGCGGGGCGTAGAGGCTGCTCGCGCACGCACGCATGCACACACTCACACACACACTGTACCCACACACACACGCAACGACATCTGGACTCCCCTCTGTGGTGTGCATCATATTTCTACAGTATCAGATTCCAACACAAAGGGAGGCCCATTTCTGAGCAGGCGTGCGGCTGCTTGGGCTTTGTTTTGTGTGTGTGCATGCATATGCATAGATATGTACAGGCCCATGTGTAGGTATGCAGAGACATAAATACCTGTGGACATGAATGTGTGAGACACATATGGGCGAGCCGGAGCCTGCTTATATATCTATGCAGGCACAGACCTGAGGGCATGGCCTTGATTAAGACCGTGTCCAGTCCTGGTTGTGGTGCGTGTGTGTGTGTGTGTGTGTGTGTGTGTCTACATCTGTGAATCCCATCACTGTAACCCGCATGCACTTGACTAGACAGGAAGTGACATCAACCGCCCCCCTGCTCTCACAATGCCAGCACTGACATCGGAGATCGGGCACGCGGGCATCATCAAACCTGACTGATTACAAAGCCATCGGTCACCACGGAGATGGAGAAGAGGAGAGGGGGGAGAAAGGAGGGGGGGGGGGGTCAGCTACTCTCACTCAACCATGACTGTTCAAGGGGAGAGTCATTCAGAGTTTCCACAGCTCAGTGTGTGTGTGTGTGTGTGTGTGTGTGTGTGTGTGTGTGTGTGTGTGTGTGTGTGGCCGACTCCGAGTGTGAGTGAGATACAGTGAGCTAGAGACAAACAGCGAGCCCAAAAAAGGACAGAGGAGGGCACTTCAGAGAGAAGGAGGAGAAGCAGCAAATGAGGCCTGGTGACAGTTATGAAGAAAGAAAACAAGGCCGAGGAGGTGAACTGACACAGTGAGCGAAGAGAGAGAGAGAGAGAGAGAGAGAGAGAGAGAGAGAGAGAGAGAGAGAGAGAGAGAGAGAGAGAAGAGGGAAAAAAGAGAGAAAGAATGTGGTAGACAGAGCTGGAGACACAAGCAAAGGAAAAACAAAGGAAAACAAAAGGAGAAAGAAACAGCAAATGAAGACAGAAAGGGGAAAATGTGGGAGGAATCGTGCAAAGCGCTAACTCTCAGCCGTCAGGTCGAAGGAGCGCTTTCTCTCCCCCCCTCTCTCGCTAGTGTTCGCCGGGGTTGCAGCACCCCTCTTGGCCCGCGTGCCAAGAACAACACGCGGCCCGTGATTAAAACGGCCGCGCTCATCTCCACCTCGCCGACCGCAAATCTGGTTCCCATTTGGGCCGCGGACGGCTCCAACTCCTAGCGCTGACGGAGCTGACAGGTTTCGGGTTTGGCCAGCGCCGCCAGGTGCTCTTCATTAGCCGAGCCAGCAGCCAATTTGGGGGAGCGATGGGGACACGCCAGCAAACGAGAGAGAGAGAGAGAGAGAGAAAGAAAAGAGAGATAGAGAGAAGAGAGAGACAGAGAGAGAGAGAAAGAGAAAAGAGACATAGAGAAGAGAGAGAAAAGAGAAGAGAGAGAGTGCGCAAGAAAGGGTGTTCCACAGTCATCTCATGACATCAGGAAATATCCCCTCGATGGAGAGCCAAAGAGCAGGAGGGAGGAGAAGCCAGCGTTTAGAGAGGACACAGAGTAGGAGAGACCTAAATAACACAAAGCAAAGAAAGAAAGAAAGAAAGAAAGAAAGAAAGAAGGAGAGAGGGGTAAAGAAAGAAAGAAAGAAAGAAAGAAAGAAAGAAAGGAGAGAGGGGTAAAAGAGTGAAAGAACAAAATGAACGAAAATAAAGAGAGTGGAATGGAGATGAGGAGTGCCGAGGTACGTCGGACAAGGAAGGAGAGAAAAGCCAGACATACTGTAGGGGCTGTGACAGACAGAGCAATAAAGAGAGAGAGGGAGAGAGAGAGAGGGAGAGAGAGAGAGAGAGAGAGGAAGAGAGAGAGAAGGAGGGAGAGGGCGAGAGACAGAGAGAGAGAGAGAGAGAGAGAGAGCGCGAGAGATGGAAAGAGACTTAATCAAGTGAGCAGGGCGGAGGGGGGCAGGCTCCAGGAGAAGAGGAGAGGGATCCATCCTCCACCCCGTCCCTCCGCGGACTCCCCTTTCCTGTAGGATATTAAATGTTTGCTCATTCCTAAGGGCCATGGCAGGGAGACGCTAACTCGTTTCCTCTCCTCCGCCACGCCACATAACGTCTGTCGCTGACCAGTTACGGCGCGGACAGGCACATCCTGACCGACTCGACGGGGCCGGGGCCTTTCTTTAGCTGTTCATGAAGCTGCCCGGCTAAATAAAGGCACAACAGGGGTGCTCTGATCGACCCGACACGCGGCCCGCTTCTGGTGGGGGCCGGAAAGATCCGGAGCATGGCGACTCCCCAGAGACCACAGCCAATTACACACTTCAGTAAATCAAAGGCAAGAGCCAGAAAAGGGGAAAAACAGAAACCTGGAGAAGCTAAAGAAGAGGGAAGGTTTCCTCTAGAGTGGCTACAATATAGACCTCTCCCGCCATCTTGCTCAATTTCTACTACTCTCTTACACACACACACACACACACACACGCACGCACGCACGCACGCACGCACGCACGCACGCACGCGCACACACACACACACGCGCGCACACACACACACACACAATGACGGCTGAGGAGAGCTCAAGAACTCTGAGTGATGGGTGTAATCTAACCATGTATGTGATCGCTGTATGTACTTCTTACGCCTATATCTTATTGTACAGTGCCCTTAGTGACCTTGAAAGGCACTTTTCTAAACGAAATATTTATTATTATCATTATTATTATTAAAAGCAGGAGTTAACAATGACAGGACTTAATGCATGCCCATATTTGGGGTGCGAGACTCGGTACCTGAAAAAGGTGTGGTTCTCCACGCAGACCTTCCACAGCTTCTTGGCGGCACGGTGGTTGGGCAGCTTGAAGCCAACGGTGCTCTCAAACTGCTCCGTCTGAAAAAGAGCAGCGAGAGATGATGAGGATGAAGGCGATGGTAGATATGTTAAGACATGGAAAGACCGAAGCAGAGACAGACGAAGGAATGAAACAATGGCAAAGAAAGAAAGAGAGAAAGAAAAAAACCCCAACAAAATAAAGATGAAAACTATGTAGCGTGTCAAAACAGAGTAACCAAAACCAAATCTGAAAACAAACACTAAAAGTGAAAAGAATGATAAAAAAGGAGAATAAAAGAGAAGACTCAAAGTAAGATAAAAAAAAGGGACAAAAATCAACAAAAAGCCCCAATGACCATGACACAGCGGCTAAGCTAGGAACCATATGCTGGAAGAATGAGCTGGCAGCCCCGTGCAAGAGTGCCTGTGTATGTCTGTGGGCCTTTTAGGGCCCTGCAAGGTCCAGGGCGGGGGCCACAGGAGGATTCGTAGCTTTTCCATCTGTGTGCAGGACGAGCTGGCCGCCCTCGGGGGATCTGGCGCCGTGCCACTGACCGACCGTACGAACCGACCCGCTCAAACCCGCTAACCGCCCGGGCCCCAACACACGCCGCATGGAACGAATTAGCCCAGTAATAGTCCTCATAATTGACAGCTATAAAAGCTTTGAAATGAGGTTGTTTTATGTGCATTCCCCCTTTCTCTCTCTTTCTTTCTCTGTCTTTGTGTGTGTGTGTGTGGGTGTGTGTAAATATATTTGTGCAAATGTAAATCGGCCCAAGGCTGACTCTAGTACACTGCAACAAATGGCAACATTTTTGTTTTAATTTGTACATGGTCCCTCACAAATAAAATAAAAAGAACAATACAAACAAAGAAGACCGCTTGAGCGTGTCAGTTTCAGAGAGTGTGTGTGTGTGTGTGTGTGTGTTTACCTCTCCCGGCCGGATTTTGATGTAGAAGTTGCTGCGCTTGTAGGAGATCTTGAGGATCTTTGGCCAGGCGAAGCGGTTTATCCGCAGTCGGTCTTTGTAGATGAGCAGGCCGTTGGCACACACCCCCAACATGATGTCCACCCCCTCGGAGTCCTGTGGCGTCGGGGAGGGTGGGGAGCGAGGGAGGGAGAGAAGAAGCGAGAGAAGGCCAGAGGGAGGGAGAGAGAGGGGGAAAGGGGTAGAAAGTCAGGAAGAAGGGATACAGAACCAAGTTAGTCAGATAGTGAATAAGTAAGTATTTTAAATGTGCATAGCACATCTTATTCCAAAGTGCTTCACAGTTGACACCTCCAGACACCAAACCAAAACAAAAAAGAGACAGACAGATGAACATAAAGACAAGATACAAGTGGCATCAAAGCCCATTTGTTACACAGGCTCAATGATAGTAAACAGCCGATTCTTCAGTTACGATCTGTTCCACTCCTTCATTTGCAGTTTGAGGATTAGCATTGATTAGCATCTGATACAGCCATCCTTTCCATTTAACCCAATTACCCAGCGCTAACAGGGTTATTCGAGATCTATGGCCCACTACTGCTGATGATGCCTTTCTTGCAAGGGCCGCTCTGTGTTGTTGACTGCCCCTATCGATTTGTGTGCTTAACTGTAAAGGACGGTGGAAACCAAACAGGCCAGATCAATAGCGTGCTGATGGATATGACAGCTAAGAGGAGACTATTAGGCGCTGGCGTGGTGTCGGATGGGGTGGTGGGGTGGGGTGGCCAGAGGGCTGATGTCATTCCGAGGGGGGCCAGAAGGGGAGCGCCCAACCGACCCCCGATCCGCCCGTTCATCCCCTCCCCAGAGGGCTAGTCTCTGGGGCTGATCTGAGGCCTGTTCAGCAGTCTGTGGTTCTCTGGGTGCCTTGTTAGCCTTTAGCATTTACGTGCCGCTAGACTGGCTGGCTGGCTGCAGCAGCTCTGCCCTCGGCTCAACTCGCGCTCGGCCAGGCGTTAGCGTCTAGGGCTAATTACACCATGCTGCGCGGGGCTCCAAAAATAGCCAGTCAAGAAGACTATCAGGGTCAGATCGTGGTGCACGGGCTCATGGGGCAGCAAGAGGACCAAACAGGACCGGACAGGCCAGGCCAGGGTGGCTACCCATGGGGGCTGCAGGCTGTGCTGCTGGGCCTGGGTGTCTCTGGTATGGTGGGACTATTACAAAAAAAGAGTCTCTGATGGGCAATTTTCCAAAAATGTCAGAGCAGATTTTCCAGAGGTTTTCCAGAGACGCATCGAGAGGGGCAGCAAAAACAAAACCCCACCGAGTTCTAGAATGTGCCTGAAAACAGATTTGAGATTCAGCTAGAAGAGGAGAGGGAGGGAGGGAGAGAGAGAAAAGAGAGAAAAATCATCAAAAAAGAAAGCGGAGAGAGAAAGAGAGAAAGATAGAGAACATTCTCTGCATGATTTCCCATGCCAGCCATTCTTCCAGCGTGTCCCGCAGAAGTCTGCGCAGCCCTGGATGTTTACACAGCTGATGGAGGCGGCCATGTTGCGCTGCACCGCCCCCCTTCCTCCTTAGACACAATCGTGCTCTTTTTGTTTTTCCTCCGTGACCCCCACCTCCATCTCACCCCTTCCCAGACTCCTCCACTCTCCCCGACAGCGAGTCACATGAAACGGGAGCCTCCTGCGGATCCCCCCCCCCCCACCCCACCACCACTCCGCGGCCCCCAGACCCCCAGCAGACCCTCCGCTCCTCTGATCAGCACCCAGCGGGGGCCGCACCAGCAGCACCACAGAGACCTCAGAACAGAGCTGGACTCAACATGGGCGCTCAGAGCTCCATTGGCATGCTATGCATCCCTGCTATGCATGCTATGCATTAGCTTCTGTGTGTGTGTGCGTGTGTGTGTGTGTGTGTGTGTGTCATTTCCGGCTCTGCGGTGCTGCATGGACCAGAATGGGTCGCAACAGCAGCGTCAGCTATGGTGCTGTGTCCACCAAACGCGTTTTTTACAGCCAGAGTGCCCTCAACCTCCCTCTCTCGGCGCTTCGATAAGTGTTTATTGTTGCTAAGTTACCAAATCCAGAGACGGTTTATAACGAGAAGTGCCATTGACGAGCCCGGCACTGTTCTAAAAGTTGAACAGATTTCAACTTTGAGCGCTCCGAGTGCTGCGACAAAAAACGGTCGGCACCGACAGTTTTTTTCCGCCGAGACTTTACATTGAAAATTGTCGCCGTCAGCGCAAAAAACGCGTTTGGTGGACACAGCACCTATAGCTCCATTAAGTCAATGCTTCAGATGATCAGTGGTTGTTTCAACACAGATGCCCTCTATCCAGATATCCTCTGGAAATGACACGCTGCAAAACTGACAGCGGATTTTGGCCGGAGGCTAAAAAAGGTTTTCTTGTTGGAGCATGTCAAAAAGGCAGTGAAGGGAAAAGTGAAAGTTTTCTCTGAAAACAGGGCTGTCGCTGGAGGAGGGAATGTTCACCACCCTGAACTTTGGCACTCGGCTTCCGATCATTAGCCTGAAGAAATTCTCTGTCTAGGGCTGCGCACAACTAGCAGAGTAACTCCAGCTCCAATAGAACTACAACAACAACAACTACAACCACCACAACGTGTTTATCAAGAACAGGATATTCTTCAGGAGACTTCACTCTTGCTAGAACCTGTAGCTGTATCCATCCAGACTGAACTGAAATAATCTGTTACATAGAGGAAGTGTTACATGGCATTTGTGGTTATGGGAAATGGTGGAATGGTGTGTGTGTGTGTGTGTGGTCACTGGATGTTTGGCCACTATACCTTAGCATGGTGCAGATCCACGCCGAACATGGACAGCTTCTTGGCGTTTTCGAGGAACTGACTGTCTGCTTGGGCTGGAGTCATCCCTCTGAGGAGAGAAAGAGAGAGAAGGAGAGAGAGGGAGGCAGGGAGAGAGAGAGGGGTATAGAGGGAGAGAGAGAGAGAGAGAATGTTTAAAAAGAGCATAATAAAAAAGCCACCACACTAGAATATCAGGGGAAACCAAAAGAGCAAGAGAGCCAGGGAGCGAGGTTAGCCCCAGCAGCAGACATCAGAAATCAACAGATTTAAACAACAGCAGAGATGATGCCGGATGAGGCACAGGAGTGCGGGTGGATAAAAAAAAAGCCCAAAGCCCAAAGCAATGGGATTAGCACCTCGGAGGGGAAAAGGCCTCCAGATTTACGGGGATAACCCCCACAGCTGTGAACACGGAGCGGCCCTACCGGGCCCGCACAGCACACCGGGCAGCTTAGGCCCTCGGAGAACAGGAGACTCCTCCCCTAGGGAGACCTGCAGACAAACCCCTGCCGAGGCTACCTCAGTGACCCCTCTGAGCGTCGGGTACTTAGATCTCCTGTCCCATCTGCACTGCCTTTTAATGCTGGACCTGGCAGCCATCTCTCTGCCTGCCGACTGCTGACTGTTAGAGGTCGCGCACACATTTGGATAAACACTACTCAAAAAAGGTAGGGCTAACTGGCTTGAAAATATTTTGGAAATGTACGGAAAATGTAAAAAGTTCAAGCTACAGTGTTATTACAGTAGATCATGAAAGTAGGGCATAGTATAAGCATGCAATAGTGCTTTGTGCTTCTCAAACAATTAATTGAAACAAAGGCCAACAAATTTCACCTGAAAGCCAAATATCGCTGACTTTCTGTGGCTGGTGTATGTACTATTACATACTTATCTTCATACTTATCTTGTTCTGTTCACTCAGGTCAACCTGAACCAGTCTGTACTCTGCCACTGCCCACCTCCATCCACTGCATGAAGCCCAGATAAATCCCACCCTGTTGCTGCTAAGTAGAGCCAGTGCACTCCCACACTGCCTACTGTGTGTGATGCTGTACTATGAATCACCAGAGCTCTTCTCTGGGAATGATGAAATGATATCAAGCCTTTGAGTGCAGGATCCAATCACTGCTGTCCCCCTGACCCCATATACACCATTAATCCTCTCCTCAGAACCCCTCTGAACCAATCCCCGAAGGCCACTAGAACCTCCCTTCCCCTCAGAACCAACCCCTGAAGGCCCGCAGAACCTCCCATCCTCTCAGAACCAATCCCTGAGGGCTCCTGGAACCTCCTGTCCCCTTAGAACATTTCTCTGCAGGCCCTCAGAACCTCACCTTTCCTCAGAACCAATCCCTGCACGCCTCCCCAACACCTCCATCCCTTCTTAACCAATCCCCGTGGGCCCCCCTGCTGACCTGTGGGACTTGTGCAGCTCCACCACCTTCTCCTCCATCTCGCGGGTCTGGTTGGGGGCGAACTGGAAGTCGCTGGTGTAGTCGGTGCGGTGCTCGTCGGGGTCGTGGTCGCCCAGCTCGGCCTGCAGCGTGTAGGAGCCCAGCAGCGCGTGCGTCACGAACGAGCACGGCAGACGGCCCGACGCGATGTCCTGCCGCAGCTGCAGACACAGCAGGTACCTGGGCAGGACACAGGAGACCACCACGATGAGGAAGAGGAGGGACAGGAGGAAGAATGAGAGACATCCTCCAGCTTTATGCTTTAACATTTTTTATTTTTCATATTCTTATTACCCCATGTATGTTTTTGCCATTTAAACATACTTTACGCTTGAATGTCCTACTGAACATCCTGGTACAAGCACGTACAAATACATATGTATACCGTTTTTGTAAACAAGTTTAATTTCATCTTATTTATTTAACACTACATGGACCACAAGTTTGTCTTGTGCATGTAATCTAAAGAGCAACCCAAAAGGAGTTCAATTTGATTTTTACGGAAAGAACGACAAATGGTGGTTTAATGAGAGTTAAGAGGGAAGAGGAAGGTGGAAAAACAGAGTGAAGAGAGAAGAGAGAGGAGGACAGTATGAGAGAAGGGTGAAGAGAGGAGCAGAGAGAAAGAGAAAAAATAATGAATATCAGAGAGCAGATAGAAAGCCATCAAGGGCAGACGGGACAGAAGGAGGACACTGTCTGTTAGTTTGTGAGAGAGATAGAGACGGAAAAAATGGAGGGAAAACAAAAGGAAGTAATAGAGTTAGGAAACGGAAGCACAGGGAGGAGAGAGGCAAATGAGATGGAGGGAAAAAGAGGAGGATGGGAGAAGGAAAAGGAAAAAAAGGCTGGATAAGCCTTGAAATACACCTCCAAGGTCACTCACTTCAAATGCGGTTAACGTGACAGGGGTGTGAAATGTCTGTGAGTGCACAGATGTGTTAGGCTGCCAAAATCAAAGAGATTTTAAAACTGGGCCACTGAAGCGTCTGATAAGGGTGTGTGTGTGTGTGTGTGTGTGTGTGTGTGTGTGTGTGTGTGTGTGTGTGTGCATGTATGTGCTCCTGTGTGACAAGTGTGACCTTCCATATCAAATTGCCAGGAGAGAGAGGGTGTGTGTGTGTGTGTGTGCTACACTGAATGGCATGTGGCACTCTGCAGTGGGGTGAGCGATTTGCCGTTAATGGATCAAAGGGCTCTGCAGTCCGCATGACTCTGAGCCAAACCTGGGGACGCGTGTCCTGCTTTCTCCCCAGCTTGGGTTCCTGTTATTGGGCACTGCCACACGAGGTCGGCAGGGCGAACCGCCACAACCATCGCCAGCCCTTTGGCCCACATCCGCCTCCCATAGATCCACATAAACCTACACTTTTAGATGCACCACAACAATAGATGCATTTCAATGATCCACGTTATCTTTACACTGTAGTGGTGTGCATTTAAACTATTAGCCCCATTGATTAGCCACTCAGAGAGCAGGGCCCTCTAGCAAAGCAATTTCTTGTTGTTTTTTGGGGGGGTTTTTTCTTCTTCAAATAGGAAACATTATC